>NC_135700.1:4049442-4349442 GCF_964276395.1 Gasterosteus aculeatus
GCCCCGCAGCACTTCTTACATGGTGACTCAAGGCTACGCTGAAAGGTCAGTGTGGGGCCGACAGGGCAAGGGTGACAGAAAGAAAAAACAGACAAATTACACGTTGGGCACCGGAGGCTGTGTGACCGCACATAGATTTAATAACATACCAGGCACAAAGAAAGCATGGCCGAGGGGGAGAGTAACAAATGAAAGGAATAAACACACTCATGGTTATTTTTCATTTTGAGAGACTCACAACATCCTAAATCGTGTTATTTGAGTCCCCAAAAAACCCTCACCACTTCCTCCGCTGCCGGGCTTTGTGATGTTGATGCAAACAAATTACAGAAGAAGAGCCTGATATTTTCACTGCATCTATTTTTTGAAAACATGTTTGGTGCTCATTGTCTCTACTGCAAATCATTTCAAATAGACAGCAAGCACATGACTGCATGGTTCTAATTTGTTGCGTCCTAAAAAAAAAAACATTTTTCCCCCAATATGTCGAGGTTTCCAATAGTAAATACAACAGACCAGTTTGACTAAAGTGATGAAATATTGAGAGGAAAGAATGTTTTGGATATTATCACCATTCTTTAAAGCGGCAACAAATAGCCAGAAACATGTACAGTATATGTTCTGAGAAATCCATTAATTTAGTTAAATATTTGAGGGAAAGGGATTGCTCAGTTTTCAAATGTCTACTCATCTGTGCAGCAGGAGGCATATTCATTTTTCTGAAATAGTAATTGGACTTTGCCTTAGTCCAAAAAGGTATTCACATCAGAAATAAACATTACACTGCATATGTATTAGTACTGGATTATCTATTTTGACTTCAGAGGATTCCTCTCAAGATTCAAGGAATTTTGTTGTTTTTTCATTTACTGTTTTGAACTGCTGTTGTGTCGGTGCAACATTTCCTCTCATTTCAATTTTTTCTTTTTCTTGCTGCATTTGATCTCTGTTGCTTTTCTTCACACTGATTTCCCACACACTTCACACAGAAGTGACCGCATTCTCCTTAAGAACCCTTTGTCATGATTGAACATTAACTGCCAAAACTGCTGTAAGGCACTTTACAAATACGCTAAAGGCTCTTAAAAAAACAATTTATTTCATCAAATTGCTAAATTACTGGAAAATATCAGTGAGCAATCCCATATCTGGGTATGTGGCATATGTGGTAGCTCGAGAGCTAAAACATATTACACCTTGCTGCTGTTATCGGGTTTGACAGGGTCTAATAAGTATCATATCTTCCTGTTGTTTTCAGACGAAGAAAAAGAAACGTGTTTTTTTTTTTTGGAGTGAAAGCTTTGAGGAGTGCGGTGCATCTCCTCTTTCATTTGCGCTCTTCTTCAAAGCAGCTGAATGCTTGTGACACAGAGCTACACATTCGTGGAGCCTCTTGCCACAGATGCTTTCATGCCATTACCCAGCGCTGCTGAGACTGAGGGTTTTTCCTGGTTTCAACCAGACTCGTCCGTGTCCTCTTCTTTGTCCCTCTATCCACGCCATCGCTATGCTTTTCTCCCTCACTATATGACAAAGAAGCTTGGTCAACATTTTAAAATGCTAAACATCTGTTCCTGTAAAGTAAATAAGAACATTTACGCAATGCGCTCAATCAACTTGAAGGTACGTTCACTTTTTTATTTACTTCTACTACCTCTACTACATTGCAGAGATTTTCAGTGTTGGTTAGAATAAAATGTAAAACATTAAATTAAATAATATCACATAAATGTAAAACATTTCAGTTGTTTGGAGACTTAAAGCAAATTAGTGTTCCTTAGGACCCCACGTTCCTTATTGGCTAGAAGAGAAGCATATTTCTCTCTATCTATATTGTAATATCAGCCAATTAAACAAACACAATTATATGTCCCTCTTGACCTTCACTTTTTTAATACACTAATTGGATTCTATGTTTAGAACTTGTGTTTGTTTCATTTTATTCCAAAAAGGGTCAGCAATGCACTACAGATAATACACAAGATATTTGAATATAATTCAAGTAAAATTCATATTCCTAGCCTGTAGATATGTATATTTTTGAAAAAATGTCAATGTACGTGGATAATTATGTTTCATACGTTATTATGTAATAAGAACTTTTATTTAATCGGTTTGCCAAAGACCCTAGTTCAACTAATGTTTTATTAACTTATATTTTATCAAATCAATTACGGTTTATATGTAAAACTTGGATGCACATAAAATATGTCCAATAAAAAGTAAAATAGTGTCTCTGTAATGGTGTGACGGTGCAAACAATAACAACATAACTCTGTTTATAATTCGGGTAGATGAAATCCAGCTCTGTGGCGATCGCCGAAAAAAACCCGCAAACACCACAAATTATCGGTTTCGGGCAATGCGAGCTTTTGCAACCAGACAATTAAGGTGGACGTCATGAGCGATGTGAATAAATGAGATGGTGCGAGATCTTGCAAGGAGACCCAGTGCTGTTTACGTGCATGTATGGGGACTACTGAAATGCTTTTGGAGGCGTTTGGTGGCTACAACAATTTCATGCTGAAAGGCTGCTATTTACTTACTATTTATAATTTAGCGGGTATCCGTATTATAAAAGCAATAAGGTACTTGAGAAAAAACATTATTGGACAAAAAAGTACTGAAAATATAATGATTTTACATAACTGCGGGTCTAGTAACAGTAGTGTAATAATAGTATGTCAATCCCACGGGCAAAGTACACATTTTGCTGATAATGCAATACTTTTACTTGGGAACATAAACACTTGGTAATTGCTATTTTTGCTTTAGGATGCAAATATTTTGTCTACAGTAATAAAATGTAATGTGAGGAAACTTCCTACACCTTCTTTTTTACAGTAATGAACAGCTCCGTCCATCAAGCTACATATGGACAAAGCAGCTTTAAGCCTCAGTCTCCAAAGCATTGGGCAATTATGGACACCTGTTAACCAGTTAATTGCCCAATTAAGACACCCATCATTAAAATAAAATAGGTCACATGAATTAGAGCATATTTCCACCTACCTATCCCATAGCCTTGTGTTAATTTACACTCATTTATAGAGAACCTAGAAGTGCACAGGTGTTTTGATTTATCATGTCTATTTCCTATTCCATGAACAGTAGTAGAGAACGAATGAAGCCGCCCTCCTTCTGTTCCAGGGCTTCCTAATAAAAACTGAAATGGACCTCACTTGCAGTGCAACTTCAAGCAGCTCCAGACTCCGTTGGTACTTGCACCAGCGTATCCTTGAGGGAGTATGCGAGGAGGTAGAAGTGCTCCTGTCTCTCTCATGCTCTGCCAGGGAGTAAAATGGAGCGGGCAGAGGAGCAGACGGCACGCCCACGAGGACCCCCAGCTTCCCCGCGCGCCTCATCCCCGGCTAATTGCCCGCAGAAACCCACCCCGCCGGTGAAATCACACGTTTTTATGAATAATCGGCGCCTGTAGATCTGTCGCTGGAGGAGCCCGTCTGCGCAGGCAGGGATTATGGCTGTGACACTCACCAGCAAACAACCTGTGAGCACACCAAAGGCCACAGCAACAACAACAACAACAACTGCACTCTCAGAGAAATAAGAGAGGGAAACGTTGCAGCCTAACTGACGATTATAATAATCTGCATTTCTTCTACACAAAAGCTTGTGATAAGATTAAAAGGAGCCTTTTTCTTTTCCCCAGAGTTCAACAAGCAAACACGTCTCTCCCTTTATGTGACAAACAGTGAGGTTTTGTGATTTCTTCTCTTTTGATGTAAATTGGATGTTGGGAGAATGGGAGAGAAATAAGAGGATGTCGAGGGAAGAGGGATGAGCATACATGAAGGGTGTTTATCTGAAGTAGTTGTTTACACTTGACAAACTCTAATCATAATCATAATAATCATAATCTGCAAAAGGCGTTCTAAGCAGTCTGCTGCGAGCGAGCCGCGCTTAAGATTTCACTCATCTAGTTCAGTGAAAACAAAGTCTTTTATAGGAAGCTGCGGGACACTGATGTTCCTACATGTGTGCTTGCTGGTGAACGTCAGTACTGATCAAATGAAATAAAAACACAAAAAGCCAAACAAAACACTGGGTGGGAATTAACCAATTTGCACTTTACAGCCAGACTACTGTTGCACAAGCTTAAACCGCCTCTCCCCACCGCCACTGTGTTTCCATCCACGTCCCTTTGCTGTTGCATCAACCAAGCAGCACCCCCCAGTGTCAGGAGCTGGAATGCAACTACAAGAAAAGGTGGAAGAATGACGTTTAGGACACAGAAGCTGAAGCTTATTTTTTTACACCATATCTCCCGGTGAACTAGAAATGGACATCTTTCTCTCAATGTTTGGGAATCAACAATATATTTGCAAATAGAATGACGAGTGACTGTTTAAAATGGGTTATTATCTTCCTTTATAATACGAGCTCCCACTGGAGTGACGCATGGAACCAGGGAGGAACCATTGGGGCTGGTTTGTTGTCAGAGATCCTCAGTTGTACAAAAGTCGAGGCAAAAGTTAAATAGTACATCTTTGGAATGGATGGGTTATATATGAAAATCAAACATAGAAAGTATATAAAATAAATAAATCAATACCATTTATCTAGGTTACTCTTTCTAATCCTGTGAAAATGACTTGACTATCTCCTTTGCACTAAATATCACTCTTCTCTCTTATAACAAAATACTCCATCACGCTAAAATGAAAATGTTCTTTCATAAAGCCATAAAAGAACAGAGAGGAAAAAACAGGTAGGGGTAATATAAAACCTTATGCATTAGCTGACAGGGCAGCGATGAATGTCAAATCTATCACGCAGTGCAGAGTAGGAGGGAATTGATCTCTTTCCATTCTGAACTTTTCTTTTTTTTTTCCCACATAGCAAGTCGACATTAGCAATCTGCTGCCGGCCCCCATTACAAATGCATCAGTATGCTCTGTAATACCCATGTCCGCCATTCCCAAATGCAGCCCCCAAAGTCAGCTGAAGGTCGTTTGGCGGCTCATGTAAATGAAGCTTGATTGTAATAGTTCTAAGTGGATTCCACCCACACAATCCTGTCACATTCGCTCATTGTTATTTGCCCCCTCCCCCTTCCGCAACCATCAGGGTTTGTGCCGTAAATAATAAAAGTTGTGTCACTTCGCAAATTACCCAAACAGCTTATCACTTATTCATTGTGGTGTATCACAACAACTCTTCGGTGCGTACAAAAGCCGCGCAAGTCAGACACAGGCTTTTGTTAATGAACTTGGAAGATTACCAGATTTGAAAATTAACTGACAGTGTTGCTGGTTCCTCTCTGCCCTCTCGAGTGCTTCTCTCCGCCTTTCTTTTTTTTTTTTCCTTTTTTGCTTAACCCACCAGAGACAAAAGAGCACATCGGATTTAGTTGTTTTGTTTGCGGCGGTCTAGTTGTCTGGAAGTGTTCCACCACGGACAGGTGTCTTTCCCGTCATGACTCACTGAGCTCAGCACAGAAAAGAAAAAGAAAGAAAAAAACTTGTTCAAGATAAATATTAGAAGATGGATGTTTGTGCAGAAGAAGCTGACCACACTAACCTGCAAATTGACATCACATTCACAGAGCTTTCCTCCGTGTGTGATCTATTCTACATTCTCCCCATTCACCACTTCTGAATGAAAATACATTAATTATAGATGTGTCATGTGCGTGAGGCTCAGAACTCGATTGGGTGCTTGAACCCTAAAAACAACATCTGAAGTGAATTTGGAGTCGATCAAAAAGCAAGAAGGCGCCGGGCGGCGTGGACATGCAGGAGCTGGAACATTGGCTTGACGCCACGGCACAGTTCATTTTGGGTTCCTTCTGAAAGTGATCTGATGCTGTTCATTCGCCGCTGCCTGTCTGGCCCCCGTGGCCATTTTCTGCATGGCTGCCCTTAATTCTGATCTGCAGCCACCTAGCTCGCAGACCCCAGCGAGATACAGAGGCAGAATATTCCCAAGGTGGTCACTGAGAAGCCAGAGCTAGAGATGGAATGATATCTCAGATATGAGAAAACTGCACCCTTTTATGTATAATGCTCGGTGACAGTCAGAGGAACGGATTCCAGGAGACGCTGAGCTTTAAAATGACTTTTCGACGGGGTCCCGAAGAAATGAGTCAACAGTGCATGGTGGTAAAATGTACTGCCGCCACACAGGGAGACAATCTAACCTTATGTTTAGGCAACAAAACCACTCGGTAAGGTTCAGGAAGAAAGTCATGCTGGGGCTTAAAATATGTAAAAATATAAATACGTGGGAAGAATACCAAGAGTAGAAACCTGGATTAGTGCCACCAGAATAGTTCAAATTCAGTCTGGGAGATTGAAAAAGGATTTGGTTTATTCAGCCAGACAAGACAAAACCTGTGCACCATACAGGGTAAAAGTGTGAGAAGGAGCAACAATCTATCCAACAACGATTAGGAGTGAAATGGTGGTTTGAGGAGATCAAAAAGGGGCTGAAAGTGGATAATTTGACAGGAGAAATAAAAATAATAAACCTAAAAGGACGATGTCAACGACGTGGCGGCAAGGACTTCTAGAGTCGGCCAGTCAGGTGAGAGGAGGTTGCCATGGGAACACAACTTTAACACGGGACTGTTTGTTCACGGCTTCCAGCCAACCACAAAAATCCTTTTCCTACTTCTACCCGTGACTTGTATATTTATGTAACCATGACGACAAAGCACATTTGTTCAACCCAAACCAGGATGTAAACGTGAACCTGGCCGAGTCCTTCCTGTGACCTGGCGTGATGAAACCGAGGGATTTAGCACAGTAACAGGAAGTTGACCCGCTGATCAGGAAACACTTGTTGTTCATTTGTTGTTCTAAGGGGGCGCGTGTGGATTTCATCTGATTTTTCACAACTACATGTTGGGTGAAGTATTGATGGGTTGATGTATAAACTAAACACTTGTTATTAAGTCTTTGGCTTTGCTGTCGGGGATTTTTCCGGTTTGGGGAATAATGAAGCCCTTATTTGTCCTGGGCTGTTTGCAGAAGCTTCTCTCTGGCCCTGTCAGTTCCATGGCCTCCACTTTGGATGGATATATCAACGGAGATCCCTCCCTCACCATTACGCGCTCTTCCTCATCTCACTTTCCCCGCCGTATGCCCTTTTCTAGCTGATAATGCCTCATTGTGGAAGCCGTGAAAAGAGGGGACGTTATCGTTTTCACCTAAGGTCATTTTTGCCTTTTTCTTTTTTCTTTTTCAAATGGCTCTCAAATTTGCTTCTCTTCGTCTTTGGTCTTGTCTTGTCTTTCTCCCTCATATTGGCTCCCTGTATCTCATTCTCTTTCTCTCTCAGTGGTGCGTAGCGATAATGGCTTCAGCTGTGAACAGTGTTCTAATTTTAATTCCTTTTATTCCTGCCAGTCCAGCCACGGTACATCTGTAAAGGCATTTATAGATATTGCCAATTCAATGTCAATTGAAGTTGATTGTTCATTGACTTCCTCACCTCCTGCATGCATTTATTATTGCCTCCACGAGGGAGGGTATTATCTAGTTGTGAACCACAGCTTTGGCAAAAGGGGCCCTAATGTCAAATGGACGAGTAGAGGAGACATAAAAGGTTCTATGGATTGGTTATTTCATAGCAATATATAATGGTATTCACATCCTGGTCTTACAATTTATATATTTATTTTAGTTAAAAAAAATCTGATGAAATTTGGTTTGATCTCAATTATTTGCGGGGTGGTTTTCAATGTGTCCGTATCTTCACTGTCCAATCACAACCGAGCTTACACGCACGCTTACGTGTGAACGTGGACGAAATTCAACCTCACTGGTATATTAATGTGTTAATATCAGACTACGCCGAATTATTTTATTAATCCGTTTTTCTTTTTATTTCATCAGTAAGTATGCGGTTGAGTAGGAACTACTAACTTAACCCACTGGTTCCCAAACTGGGGGGCGCAGTTGATCTACATGGGGAGGGGGGGGCGCAACTTCATTAACAACCGACACACACACACACACACAGCATAAACTGAAGCAGTTATCACCAGGGGAGCACAATCCAATACAGTGGCTGGATAAATGCATTGAACAAATCAACGACTGGATGTGTCAAAACTTTCTTTAATTAAACAAAGATAAAACAGAAGTAATTGTGTTTGGTATCAAGGATGAACGATTGAGCTTCAATCACTGACGTTAAAACCACAAACCAAGCAAGAAATATAGGTGTAATTATGGACTCGGACCTCAAACTCACTCCTAAATATTTAGAACATTTATTTTGTTCCAGGTGTCAAAGGAGAAAGTTTGGTTCTTTCCATTATAACCAGTGTTGTAATCAATAATAATAGCCAAAGTGAAGAAATACAAGATGGCTGTGGGCAACAGAGAAAAAACTTGTTTTTAATTTTCTTTTTTCTGGAAGTCACCAAGCATAATTTCAGTTAACGACTCCCATGAAACTTCTAATTGGGATTTATTAGATAATAAAATTGCCGGAAATTGAGAATCAGAAGTAAAAAAGAAATCATCCACAAACAGAAGAGCCACAAAATGATTTGCCTTGTGCCAACACATGCACTGTTCCTCAGCTGGCATTGTGAATGTTGACACCTATCACCTAACCCAATAACATCGTGCTCCACATACATCATCCCCAGATTTGATTAGAGATCTGAAATGTGATTTATTTATTTGTTTAGTGCCGAGACCCCACCATCATTATTTTCCCGTGTAAATAATTCAATAAAAATGTCAACCGCCGTACCTACTCTACATTAATATTATGTGTAATAAAGACAGTGGGAGGGAGCAGGTGCACACAGGTACAATGGGGAGAAGCAGACGTGCAAACCCACAATCACAGCATAGAGTAATATACAACAATAACAGTAGAGTGTGGAATAGCTACAGGAATCATACTTTACTGTCAAATTACAACAGATTCATGACAAATGAATGATTCAGACTACAGTCCTTGTGCGTTGGAGCTTATTTTATGCTTGTACATGTAGTTTCCGTTGCATTTTACAAGTTTTCAACACAGCCTTGGGAAAAGTGTGAGTTTGATGAAGTGAAGATTCACTGGGCATTGTCACCGCTCAGGTTGCATCTCCCTCATATGAAATTGTTGGGAAATTTAATGTAATGTTCTGTCTTAGTGGACAGAGTTTGTGACCTTGTGACATGATACGTAGTGTTTTGGGATAAACAGACGTCCAGGATAATTTTCATCGTGCAGGAACAGGAACAGGATATGACTCCAGGAATGTTGTAAGGTTTTATTGTCTCCTCCATCTCCTTCGATCATGGATCTCTCTTTCTCTCTGGGATGTGGAAATGACCAGTGGGAGCGAATTCAGCATCCCTTCCTCTGGAGGGGGGGCATAGATTGATACACCTTACACGATATAATTCAAAGCCAAAGAAGGAATCCTTTGAGTAGCTTTGATGCATGTGTTTCAAGCATTAAATAAATGTCCCGTTCAATGATTTCACACCGTGATGTCGATTACAACATTTTCTAACAAAAATGTTTGTTAACTTGACGCAATGTTTAAGCGTGACTCATTTGAATCAAAAACTGACTAACTTATTTGACTTAATTTGACCTTAAAGCTGCATAGTCATCCTCTTTAAGTAACATATCAAATGACTACTTTGGGCTAAACTCACAACAGCATTTCAACAGAAAGAAGACATCTGCAGATTCCACAGCTTTTTATTTAAGTCGAAACTGGAAGCTTTTAATTTGTTCTGTGTGTCGTCTTCATTTCCTCTTAACCTGCAACATGTATACTGATATTTACACAGCTGGATAAAGTCTCACAAGTGTTCCCTTATGACACACAGATTATCCAAATGCAAAAATACACTCTTTATGGGTAGGCTATTCTATTTATGAGCGCGGGCCTTTAACGGCTTTGGGCCATTTTGTTAATTAAAGTTATTTACTTTTTTTTTCAAGGTGATGATTACCATGTGGTTCTTAAAAACAGACCAAATCTACTTTGAAGTGTTTAAAGCAAATTGGAGAATTCTTTAGAAAATAACCTTTTCCCCACCATTTCACTGTGTCCACACTGTGATTTGACAGTATTTTCCTACCATCAGTCTCGGGGTCATCGGGGGCCCATATGTGTGCGAGATGTCTATTTTGCCGTCATGAGCTAATGCAGTCGTGCTGCACATGAGACCTGAGATAATCAATACTCTGTCAAACCTACTTAGAGCCCCTCTGTGTCAAAGCCGCTGTAGGGAGCGTCTCCCCTGTCTTGGACAGAGATAAAGCCACCAACCCCGCGTCCCCAAAGAGCTCTCCTCTAAAGACAAGGATCGCCACTATCCAGTTGTAATCTTCTCCTCAGAGCTCGGCCTTCTGAAAAAATGAAGAAATAAAAGAAAAAATGGTATTTGCAGTCAGGGGAACTCCAGACTTGTAGAAGTGTCTGCTGCACTATAATTGCAGGTAGGCTGCTAAGTGAGAAAAAAATGAGAACCTGAGATGGCATATTGATTTTCACTTTGTATGGAGCATATTTTTTCATATTACACATTTTGAGGAAAAACATATGGGCATCGGTGCAGATCGGTAGTCAGGATTTCTCGTTTGCCAATTTACAAATAATAGATTTGCATCCATCTCTTTTTGAGAAAATCTTGGCGTTTGAAACTCAAATTGGCGAAAGCAGTGTAATGTAATATAGTATACGATCAAAACCATCTTCCGACCAGATTGTCCTCTTAGGATGATCATATGAATGCATTTGTCTTTCTGCAAATGCTAAACTGTGGCTCTCTCATCTCGGATTGTCCTGCATTTGCAAGTAAATCCCGAACACACCGCATTCTCATTTCACTCCATAAACCGCCGATGTTCCATCTCTTCAGCCTGGATGGGGCTGGTTCCACTCAAACCTCCTTTCTCAGGGTTTCTACAAGAGCACGTGCCTCATTATTGGGTTTTCATATCTCGCCATATTTTCTCCTATGGGAAATCCATTGTTTCAGTATAAAAAGCATCTCATTTCACTCTCTGATTTGTTTACTTGGCTAATGGGACTGCGGTGTCCTTTGTTGCGCCTTTGCAGAGCGTGACAGAGCTCCGTTGTATTCTGGAGAGAGAGTTTGGCTAGAGGAGAGGCAGAAGCTCACCATTTGATATCTGGGAAGCTTTCATGCTAGATTTATTAATGACTCTTCGCCAGCTGACATAATTGCACTTTGCGATTCTTCAATACAAATTTCAACATAATAAGCGAGTAATGTGCGGTGTCGTGAACATCGCCTTTTTTCTTCTTGTTTTTTTTTACAAATGCTTTCCTTTTTAACTGGGATAATAATAGTAATTACAAAGATAATATGCTCTAATTGCTAGGAGGGGATGAGTTTTTTTTTTTCCTCCTAATCCCACATCCTCATCCGCGCCGTCTTCTGCTCTCATTGTCTGCTCTTGCAACAGGTTACATCAGACATTAAAGGAATGTCTGAACATACAAACAAGCCGTTGGTCTTACATTGTATCAGCAACGCTGACACTCATAACAAATACTCATGATTTTAGTCAGCGGCCGAGGAACCACACAGAGATACCTGTCTGTCACAGTGACACTGAACATTCTGTGAAGGTGATAATCCACATTAATTACTATCATTTCTGCAATTCAGCTGTCATCCTATTATAGTGTGAGAATTTAAGCAGAAGAGCACGCTTAGTAGAATGAATTATAATATTCGATATTATTTATTGTATTGGTATGTTGGATTAATAACTGGAATATGAATTAAACACATTTGATATGTCATTTAATTACTCTACACATGACATCCAGCCATAATGCACTGTTCAGCCAGTGGGAAGTGCCTAACGCTTCCTTGATGGATTTCTTTCCGTTTAGGAGCAGAGGATGTCAGGAAAGCCCTGCGAGCCAAATGTGGACCATATAAAATGACTTAAACGTAATGGTTTAGATGTTAAGATGATGAAGATGTGTTATGATTAGAGTGTGCTAGCTATTAGATGATGATGATATTGTGCATGCCGTGTTGTGAAGCCTTATATGCCAAAGTCTTTTTCGTTAAATGTATTGTAATGTCGAAGTAGTGAGGGACAGTCAGGAGAGAAAGTTATTTCAGGTTTGGCCATAAGATGAGGCCGGGGGAGAGAGTCATGGAATGCCTGCAGGTAGCGAGGAATGTCACGATGACCACCTGGGAGGAGCTATGTTTGAATGTGCAGCCAATCATATACAGCTCCAACACAGAGGACACACCCTGCGAGTTTTGAAAGGCGGTAAACGCAGAGAGGACAGTTAGGAGAACCAGCTTTGTACGTTGCATCAGACGACGAAGGAAACGGAGATTGTCTATTTTGCTTCATGAATAGTGAAATACTTTTGTAACTCACACAGATTTTATTTAATTTGCTCAAAATAATTCCACAAAGTCATGCTCCCTGAGGCTGGAGGCACAGGGGTGCTTTTGGGCTAAAAGTGAGCATGCTAACGTGCTAACGTGCTTGCATGCGGATTCTAGGCATGTTGGCCATCATCACTTAGTGTGTTAATATCTGTTTAGCACTGAACACCTAGTTGAGTTTGTGACAGATGAAGTCTGGGAATCACCAAAGAGCGGCGTGTTAAACTGACCTTTCTACAGTTACACGTTTCCATCAGGTCACATTGCTCTGCACTCGTTCACGTCAATAGCATGGTGAAAAATGAGGACCAGTTTGGACCACTTCACCATTTTGAAAAAGTCCCAGTTGTGTTCCAGTTCATGCAAGGATCCTATTCAAGAGGTAAGTGGATTACGTCATTGAACTCCCATTGGCGCACATTGTCATCAATAACTAACCAGCTGTCCAACTGGTGACATTTTATAATATTCAAGAGGGCTATCATTAACCTGCTTTCGTCAGTATGATTAATGAATATTGTAAGGAGTTTTTTCTTAAATATGGACCTTTAACCTGCTTGCTAAATGAAAATGGTGTCATGACATTTAGCCAAGGATGACTACAGCTGACAGGGGAGTAACTTAAGATGCAAATTCCGTTGAATTAGTCTATGAACAAGGTGGTTGGTAAACTTGCTGAACACTAGACAAAGAGATACTGAATTCATTTTTCATTTCCCAACGGGGGTACAACCAAATTGTGCCAGATGTGCTATCGTGACATCACAACAACACACCGTGTGTGTGCCTTAGCTCAGTGAACAGTGGCGCCAGCCTGGCAGAGGCAGAAAAAAACGCATTGCTTGAGCTGTTGTCAGAGTAGAAAATGCTTCGCAGCGCATCTCTCGCTGAGTCCCTTGGCCATTGCAGGGTGAAATGCCCATTGTTTTGTTTATACAATATCAGAAGTGCTGGCGCCTTAATCTCAATAAAGAGGCCCATTGGATGGAATTATCTGTATGATTGCCCTTTAGAACTGCTGTCAATGCTATTCTCCTTATCCGGCTTCTCAAAGCCTCTCTCCCTGTAAGAAGTCTATGTGAGGGGAATACAATGGAGGCAGTTCAGACGCCACAAAAGGGCACTGCTTTAGAAAGCCATACCTCTGCTGTGTGACCTTTGGCTGTGGAGGGGAGCTCGTTTGAATCCCTGTGGACACCCAGTCAGCTCCAGTCGGGGGAACAGAATAGATTCTAAATCTGCGATTGGAGGTGGCTGTCGTCAGCGAGCATCCAGGCAAATGGCAGCTCGTTGTTTTCATTGTTTTACACTGAAGGTTCGGCGTGGGCGGTGAAGAACTGTGCAAAACAAAAGAAGCTTGTGTTTCACACCTGGGATACGAAGGCAGGAGATCCAAATCCATGTCAACATGTGGTCGGGAACATTTCACCTTTAGAACATTATGAACTGTGTAGCTCTGGAGAGGGCAAAGTGTTTTCCTTTGTGTGATCAGAAAGTTTCACCATTTTTGTGTAGTTGCCCGTTGCACTTATATAAATGACACATTCAAACACTTAAAGATCCTTTCGTCATCATTCGTGCATTTTTGCATTCTCTTTTTTTACAAATTGAGGACTTTTTTCAGATTTAAAACTGATACCGTCTCTTCGTCTTTAGGCGTGTCGAATAACAGGATGACAAGAAGTGCTCTGCTTTAGTGCATGAAAAAAGATTTTCGGTTCTAAACCAATGAGTCATTGTTGGCTGAGGAACGGCGAAGCCCTCGGCAAGATGAAGAGAGGGGATTGTAAAAGCCTAAAATGGGATCATCTTGGTCGAGCGTTTTTTTCCCAAGCAGAATTGGATAACAATTTGAACACTCAAGTTGAGAAAGTTGGTAATAGTAGCCGGAGCTCCTTTCTGCTCTGAGAGTGGCATTCCACTCTGCTGCTCACTTATATTGCTTATATACCTTCTTTTTTTACCATTCTGGTCAAATTACTGTTGCTTTTTCGGCTACAAAATGGCAGATGTTTATTTCTAAACTTGACACTGGCCCGGTTAATGTTTTCTTTTTTGGTTTTGTCATTATTTATATCTTTGGGTTATTTCTACTTTGTATTTGCTATTAGCCAAATAACATGAAGATGAGAGAAACTATTATCGTCAGATAGCACACGCGTGTTGCTAAGAGCTGTTGCTGGCAGCATTATCATCATTAGCACCACCATTATCATTAACACTACTCCTTCATTCCACGTTTCTTTTTTTCTTTTTGCAAATAGAGAAATTTGAACATGCAACTTACCTCATTAAACCAGTTAACAAATCACGACTAAGTAGCAAGTGAATGCTGTGGATCGGCCTCTCTCTTACCATCTACCATTCCAGATATCCAATCCTTCCAGTTGACTATAATTTTCCTTTAAGTTATTGTAGAAAAAAAGTCTCAAATGCACTTTGGGATCTCTGAGAACCTTAATCCCAGGTGAGTTGAAGGCAGCGTCACTTCCTGAGATGACTCGGAAGCAGAAGACGACGGTGAGCTTGTTTGCGTGGTCTTGACAAGCACTGTTCAGTCGTCAGCAACGTCAGCCATTGTACTAAAGTGACTATTGAACAGCGTAATAATGTCAACTGCTTCATCACACAAGGAGAGAAAAAGAATCATCGTACACCAGGTTTGTGCCTAACAAATGTTTTGAGACATTTCAGTAAGTCTAATTGTCTAATCTTTATTGTGTGGGTGAAAAACGGCTGTGGCAACAACTTCAATCAAACTCAAAAACACATTTTCCAATCAGAGGAGCGTCCCTCTTTATTCTCGTCAATATTCTTCTTCAAATTGTAGTTTGTAGCATTCCTTAAAGTCCTAAGAACCTCCTTCCTTCATCTTCATCGCGGTTACTGTAGCAATCCTTTTAAGATTCTTCTCATCCCTCGCTCACTCCTCCGTGTATTTCATTACACACTTAAGGTTCCCTGCCTCAACTGTTGACCTCTGCACCAAGCCGCAGTTTGCACAGAATCAAAGGCAGGGACCATTTTAATTACTCTCTTAACTGTTCAACAGCAGTTATGAGGTTAGGATGGGTGAGAGCAGACAGCGCCAGCAAACGCAATTTACTCTTCCACCCAGTACGCCTCCTCTTTGTTTCATGCCAGTTTGAGTTGAAGATTTAAAGTGAGTCAAGGCCCAAAGGGAAATGATTAGTTATTAGAAAGAAGTTGGGGCTTCAGTAGACAGCATCATGCTGGCAGATAAAAGGTGGCTTCTTAAAGCTGCAATAATCAATTTGGGGGCTATGGGGAAGAAGCAGTGATAAAAAGAAAGTATCCATATTTAACATGCCATGCCTGGTGATTTTGTTAGGCCTAATGTTTTAGTTGGTTTGGCCATATGGTTTATACAAGCGTTCATACAAAGCATACGCACACTTATATTATCAAATGTGCTTCTCCCCAGAGTCAAATATGAACACATGAGATAAAAAAACACTGGCATTGTCTGACATTCTGCATGATTCAGGCTGTGGCTACAGTGTCCTCGTGGCTTTTTTGCTGGTACATAAAGTACGGCCGTGTCCGTAAGTATATAACAAAGTTACGGGGCTGTTCGGTGTTCCGCCTCCGCAAGACCGTGTGCGTGCAAACAACCAGTAAGTAATGTGAAGTGTTGTGTTAGTTCAATGTCATTTAAGGTTTGTATTGTGTCATTTGCAGCGCAATCTAGTCCGACATAATTAGCTGCTTAATCGTTGCTCTTCGCCTCGTGGCGAGCGTGGAAACCCAATATCTGTTTATAGATGTCATCATTTTGTCATTGTATGTTCAAATGTGAAACCAACGCTGTATAATAATATCAATGTCTCATTTAAGCCCAAAGTGGCGTAATTAGTCAATTGATGTTTGGTTGTTCTTTGCACAATGTAAGAAAAGTTAGATTGGACTAATGGATAAAGTACAGAAACTGGTGTTAAGCAATTCATGCCTCAATTACGAGATATACCTGATATGAGCAGATATAACCAGTGGACTGGTTATATCTGCTCATATCAGGTATAGCTTGTTTTTAATATACATAAACAACTTGATTAAGACATTTTATCAATCACTACAAACTTACTGCAGGCAGGTTGAGCAATGCTGATTTGCTCTCTTATGTGGTTAATCACTGACCCACAGATTGTTTCTTTATAGGTTTCACCTTGAAAACATCCAGATCTGCAGCTTTCTTTTTGCCTGGAGAAGGAATAGAGTCCATCCCCAGTTTTGGAAATAATGTGATTAATGGCAAGAGCTTGCTGGTCAGAATTCAGCGTGCCAATTTATTAGAAATAATGTGGTTACAAATTAAATTTAAATGATAAATTATCTATCATTTGTTAAAGCCACCCGGTAGAGCACACTCAGTTCACTGTGGCAACTGAGTTTGTGCAGAATTTCAACCAACCGAAAAATTAGTTCAAATTGGAGGCAGAATCTCTTTCGTTGGCTGACGCTTGGTACACGCCTGATCTGGTAGTGCTCAGATATAAAGGGTGCTAAATCGATGTAGAGGTGTGTGACTGTGTGTTTGTACCTGACGTTTTCGCCAATGAGAGCGTATTTCTGGGTCCCCCAACGGATATAACACATGTCACACAAATTCAATGAAAGGGAATGAGTTCATCAGTAAACCTGCTCACAAGCAAACCATATGATATGCACACAGAAACAAATGCATCCTAATGATTTGGACAAATGTGACCAATCTACAACATCTCTGTTGTAATTGGTTATAAGGTTGCTGGGCAACTCCAGTTGATTAAACGCCTTTAAATGGCTGTGTAACTTTGATGCCTGTGAAACAGATGAAGTAGGGGACAGAAAGGACACACGGAACCTGTTTTTTTATTTGCGTGTGCATGTACGTGCATGCATATACACTAAGTGTGTAAGTAAGGGCTTTAATTAAGCTTCCAGCGCATGTGTGTGACAAAATGGGCGGGATGATGCAGGAGAGGTCCTGCTGGGGAGCAACGGCCGGGGAAAACATCTGTTCTTCATCAAGTACGATCAGATGAAGAGGCCGGGAGCAGGCTGGCAGATGGTGAAGGGGGTCTCTACACAATAGGGAAAGCCCACTCCCGGCAACAGCAGTACCGTAACTACCTACGCACACACACACACACACACACACACACATCGACATAAAGTAGGGAAAATAAGCAACTTGAGCTGGCTTGAATGTTTTTGTTAGTAGCCTGTACGTCTCACCTTCCTCAGGTTCTCAGAGCAATAAATCCTGCACCCTTTTGCTGGAAACTTAACTTAACTTAACAGTTAGAGGGGGGAGCATAACAGTTGCCAATGGTACAAAAAGCTATTGTTCGTTGAAAGACAGGATGTAAAAACTGTAATTGTATCCAAAAATGTGTGTATTGTTTCGGCAGCTCAACTCACATTGAAAGTAGTAGAGAAGAAGGTTAGCTATACAGCTTAATAACTACTGGTTTGTAATACGGATGTTAAATAAAAAAATGTAAGAAAGTCAGTGTTGAAGTTCACATTGTTCAATAAATATCAGTTTAGAATGAAACCAGCTCCTTGTTAACTAAAACACAATTTGGACACAAGTGGGGAAGAAAAAGGTGCTATTACCCCCCTCAGTCACAGGCATCAACTATCCTAATCAGGGGCCGGGAGATATTGGGTTTAGGGGCCCTCTGCAAAAAGAATTTCGTTTTTTGACATTAAATTATGCAATTTTGCATAATATTGGACCATCACTACAATGCAAATTTTACACTTTAAATAAGTGTATTAAGGTATAAAACCACCGATCTTCCAATTAGCAAACAACCAATTTTATACACAGCTGCTACTTTGTGAAGTTAGGGTTTAGGGAACAGAACCCCTGAGAGTTGGTTTCAAATAAACATCAGGGTTGGGCTCAAAGCAAACACCAGAGAGTTTTACATTTTGCCATTCAAGCGTCCTTCCTCCGACGTAGTTTTACATCTGCCGACATGCTGAGAGTCGGGCTTTCAGTGTGAGGTGGGTCCACAGGGACCAGGTTTCAATCTGAGGGTTTTTGGTACCATGGCAACTTCATTCTTTAGCATTTTGTTGTTTGGTCTGAGAGTTGAGTATGCATGGCAACGAACCACGTGACCATCTACTCAGACTCCTGCTGGTGGCACAAATCCTCTCCAGCTGGAGTAAAAGAGATAGGAGAGTTCTTACTCCTGGTTTGTGATGTTCAGCTAACAAACGTAGAAAGCAATAATTGACATGTGAAACCACATGACGTATAACGCCATCGCAAATAGGTTTTGTAATGTTTTAATGTAAATATACGGATAACAAAGTGCGGCAAAAGACGACACACCGACGACTTGATCAGGTCGGATCTGCAACACAACAAGCAATGTGTCTTTTCTAAATGAGGTTTGAATCCCTCAATTTTGGGATGTTGCCATCGTGGCTGCTTCATCACTCATAATAACGTGATGTAGTCATGACTGGTGCGTCGCGCTTTTTGTTTACACTGAATGCTGAACCGACAACGCCACATGTGAAGTGAAACTGAAGGAAAGATTGACTCAGGAACCTTAGATATTGTCATGAAAATGCATAAGCAACGCAAATGTATTACTGTTCAAAGACCAAAGTAAAAAGAATCAACCGTTTTAATGAAGGAATCAAAATGTTCTAACATGGAGGGACGGGGGATTAAAAAAACAACAACTAATATAATACTGGCTCAAAAGGCCTTTTATAAAAGCTCCATAAAACTACACGACAACCTATGATCTTCTCAAATGTTCTGCTGCTGGAATCGAACTTGAGGCCACTTGTGGGAGACAGAATAGCGCGCTGTGAGTACCTGCAGCTCGCTCACCTCAGGAAAGCAGAAAATGGTCCAGTGCACACTCGAACGCTCGTGCTCCTACATGCGTATGTAAGCGGTAAGGACTTCACCACAGGGGGCCTCCCAAACAATGGCACTCCACTTTGCATGCAGCAAACAAGAACAAAAGAACGTGAAAGAAAAGCACACAAACCCGGTCGGTTAATCAAAGCAACAAACAAAACCAGCTAAAGATCAGTGGCAAAAGAACACAAACAGTGAGCCGACAATGGGGATTAACAGAGCTCAAGGTAGGCAGGACAACAATGGATTCTGCAGCACTATTTCGAGCCAGATTTCGAAAATGAGGCAGTCAACAAAGTGTGTGTATTTCAAAAAGATCGACATGTTAACTGATCAGTTTAACTACAGCGAACAGTGGCCGCCACCACAGAGCCAAGGGGCCAAGCCAACAGGGGCCTTTTTGAACCAGGCCCTGGGAATGGGTTGTGGGATGTTGTGGATGTAGCAGGTTGTGGGAGTAGCAAGGCTTGGCGCCGCATTCATCAACAGCTGCGTTCACTGGCACTAGGGAGCATCCCTCAACGCGTATAGACAACATAAGGTTTACATACGGTATATATTCATACACAAAGCCTAATCTAGTCTCTGTAACAATCATGCACTGTTATTTCTGAGATCTGGGTGACCGCAGGTGGTGAGTAGAATGTTTCTTTTCTTCCTTTGCATATCAGAACGTCAGCGACGGAGAATCTGATCGGAATGCTTCGATCGTTGCTGGTGGTGCATTCCTATAATACCAGCAACTAGCCACCACCATTGTTAGTTTGTTTAAGCGAAAGCGACATAACACACTGGACAACCATAGTCCTGACGTTGACATACTGCAGCAGGGGGCAAAGGTTATTGGCGTTTGATAAATGCAATCACATTATAATGGGCAGTTGCAGTCTTAACCACATTAACTGTCAATACCATTTTTAAATCAGGAAGTGTGACCATGAGACACTATTGACACATGTCAATGTTCTGACGCTACAAGTAAATATTGTCATGTAGTGAAAAACTAATTTACACCTAAAAAAAGTGAAGTCACAGCGCACGGAGCACTGCAGCGCTTTTTTAAACTTCAGGTCCTCATTTTGAAACTTTCAAAAGGGTTTATTGAGATTCTCACTGACATCTTCAGAATGTCCCAGAATGTCTCATTTCAAGACATTTTAAAAATAAGTTGATATATTCTTTGGAATAATAATCCTGTTTAGGGTAGCTACATTAACACCATGTAAAATATGTAATTTTAGGAAACAGATACGGTAATGGTAATTATTCTTTTTTTTTATCATCAAAAAAGTGAAAACACGGCGGAGCAGCAATTTTTACTGCACGTAGTGATGAGGTGGAAGCAGATATCTGCTTTTTACAAACCTGTGCCAGTAATTAAGGTCATGGCTGCAACTGAGGATTCTAATGTTACTTCTGGGTAATAGTTACATTAGACTTTGGTCATTTTAATGTACTTTAGATTATAAACTATAACTATTTTCATCCTCCATTTGACTTGCTACTACAAACGCCGTTGTTTTTTTAAAATGCAAAACATACAATAAAAATTCTCCATATATTCATTAGAAACTGTCGCTGTCACGGGCCGAATTCTAACGCTGCACAACTGTGATACACACTGTGTCTTCCCCTTATTTTTTAAGGTCCGTGGCATTTATCACATACAGCATGTTTGATGTCTGAACCCCGACACCACAGACTCCACATGTCCGTTCAGCTGTGTGCTATGAGGTTACAAGTGGCTGCGTATGTCCTGTCAACAACCGCTGGGTGTTTGCCTGAATGACTCAGCCTCCCACCAGCCTTTAAGAATGTGCCGCTGTCCAGTGATTGATGACGGGTCAGCCACCGACGGCCTTACAAAATTTCCAATTCTTCCTCAGGGAAATTGCTCATTTCTTCACAAGTCTATTTCATTCCTGGCTACACGGTGCCGTGCTTAGTTTGTTTATTAAGCTGACACCCGGACGCAGAATTGTGATGAATTACGCCACACATCGAATGGGGTAGAAAAAAACCCTATTTATATATGTATTTTAATTTGAACTACTTCATTGTTTGCTTTTTCTTCTCTTGGCTTTTCAAGGAGGTTATTGTTGCAAGGTAATATAAAAGTAAGTAGGCGTGACAATCTTATTTAGATAACCATCTCGCTCCCTCGCTTTTATAGTTTCGACACGGCTAAAACTTCCGCTGTGACATTGTTGAGGGCTTTTTTTTTTTTTAAGTCTCCCCGTCCTTTTAAAATACAGAAATGGTATCCTATTTTCCGCGGAGCGGGCTTCAAAGAGGTTATTTGTCATCATACAGATTTATGCTGTCATTCAGGGACATTTATATCACTTTAAGCTCTTTGGGTGTTCTAACTCTGGCGCTCGTCAAACAATTCTGCAGGGACCCATGCTTCTCTCCGTTCCATTTTACTCTTTTTTTTTTTCTCTTCCTCCCCTTGAGCAGAGAGGAGTGAGCCTGTAATGATTGTACGGCTTCAAAGGGCCCGTGTCGTAATAGCACTAAAACAGAAAGGGTTGTGGTTGGGTGAGTGTGGCTGGGTCTTTACCTGAAGAGGCTCTCTTTGGTGATTAGCCCGTCACACGTTCAGCACAAACAAGAGACGTTTCGATTATAGTTTGATACAAGCGTACATGAATACATCAATTCAATTGAAAAAGCACGGCAAATTGGTTTCTTATTTTGCCGTTTGATTGAGGCGGCGTCTTGGAGGTGAATGAACAACGACTTGAAGTGAACGAAAGTTGTCACAACACTTGACCCGCAGGTCTTTATCATTTTGTAGGTTAACTCTATAGATTGTCAATGATACACCTTCAAAATATGCGGTAGCCGCGTGATGTAAAAACGTACGATGAGTAAAACTAAAGGCAAATCCTCACATACAATAAGCTTGTGGAGCCTCCATCCTTTGGGATCCTAAGCTCTCTCCTGATGCTCGTATTGTGCCTAAAAAGAAGCATTTTTTTTCCAGCTGTATCGTATTCTACTGAAATGTCAAGTATTTACTGATTTTCCCTCTTCAACATCAAAGGTTCTTTATGAACAGAATCAAAGCAATTGCAGTAGGGTATATTCAGTAGGCTTTGAATAGAAACGATCCTGTCTAAGTGTTACCTGCACGTCGGGCTTCAGGTAGTGCGTTTGTGTTCTGTAAGTTCCCTTTGAGGAGCCACCTCTGGCTATGCAGACATGTAGCTAAACTAAATAGCTTGGATGCTGTCTCCACTTTGAGGCGTTTTTTTGGCCTCTGCTTTGATGTTGATAGAGTCGTGCAAACTACTCTACAGGAGGCTTTTGTGCCGGCCTCACGGCCCAGAAACATCAGGAGTGAAGATCTGGAATTTTGCCTACGTCTGGCTCTGGTTGGACTAATCGCACGGTTCAACCACTCTGTTTAATCGCCCGATCCGATTGGATCCGACTAACAAGTTCAGCCAGACGGTTGGTCGAAAAATTCCCCCCCTAACCTCTAAAACCTGGAAGTGAGGCGCATACAATGGCTGCTGCAGGTATCTTGCTAAAGAAAAATAGAGGATTCATTCCATAATTTCGTCCAATACGTCAAAGGTAAGGGGCATTTATGATTCATATGCTTGGTGTTATTTTGCTCTGACTTCGACGAGGTTCGTCTGAGAGAAATGATGCGGATATCAACGTATTCAGCGTCGTCTGGGCCAGCGATTCTGTGACTTGTTTGCTTTGTTAGCTTCTAGCTTTGATGAGAAACCTCTACATAAGCACCGCCGTGTGCAAATTATCTGGACTAATTCGCATAACATATTTATTATATATTATTACTAACTTGTTGGAATTGTCTTTGGGGTATTTTCAAACGGATAAGTGCAGATTGTAGCCAAGACTCAATGTTCCTCACGGTGTGAAGCATTCATACATTTGTTGGTGATGAGTACACGATATTCCTGTTCGAAGTTGGTTCTAACCCGGTTCTGTGCCCTATGGGGAGACCCTCGGGCGGATCAGCTACATCAGAACTGGAGGATGTTTCTAGAATGTAAGAAAAGCAAAGAAATGCAGTTCTCTTATCCTGATGTTTTCCTTCTCGAATGGTTCTGTGTGACAAACTATCAGGCATGTCACATTAGAATATGTGAGTAATCAGAGATTTCTGGGCAGGTAGAGGTGATTTCCAATTGGTTGTATTTGCCCAAATAAATGAAGATCTCGATATGATCCTCTCTTTCCGGTTTTACCCTGTGTTCCTACTTTACACCGACTACAGTGCACAAATTCTGCTGCACGGGCAAAAATTAGTGGTTGAATGCGAAAAAAACTGGGTCACAGCAGTGATTGACTCCATTCTGACACCACCATTTGCTAAGCTCTGATGCTAATTATATACTAATGACCAATGAGCAGTGTGCGAAACATTCAGGCTCCCTTTGTGCATGGGTGTGTGTGTGTCAGATACATATTTAATCAACATTAAAGTAAATACATCCGTTCCACTAGGACATTGTGTCAACAAATGGGGCAATAATAAATGAGTGATTAGGATCGGAACCAAAAACTTGATCAGGGCTGACCCAGAAAGTTTGCTGTTAGTGTTTTAGATTATGAGAGTATTAATATTAAGTATAAAAGTAATACCAAGGAAATATTCAGTAGCTAACTACAAACCACGAAGAATGCATAATCATTTTGCATTTGGGGAGACTTTTTTACCAGTGCAAATTCTAAATTACAATGTACTGACCTTTTTGCATATCCTTTGCACACTCCTTTGGAGTGAGTTTTGTCAGATGAAAGATCTGAGATATTTATAACATGGAAATAGACACATGGGATATGATGAATGTGTTTTTTAAAAATGGAGTTTTAGAGTAAGTCAACCGTAATTGATAAAGAAATATTAAAATTGATAATCCTGAAAAATATATATTTTTGTAAACCTGCTATTACATGAAGTTTGAAATTGCTCAAAGTCAGTTATGTTATTTATTTCAGAAATGGTCTGACAATTCTTTTTTTGAGGGAGCAAGGAAAGGTGGCTTCCTTACAAGGTCTTTGTGTCATTTTGTATTTTGTTCTTCTTGAGTAACCTGATAATATTGCTTCCTGAAGGGCATAAATGTAAAACCAGTGATGAATAATCACTCCGCTTCTCTGCCACCGATAATCAGAGTGCGTTTGTCTTTCCAAGGTGTCACCTAAGACTCGGCCCATTTACAGTGTCAAACTAAGACTGCCAAACATACCAACTATTGTGTGGATGTTAAAAGGTTCGTTAATCAGATAATTACAGTCATCGCCGAGTAAAATCTCTGAAAACATAATCTTCCCTGTTTTTTGCGATTTTGAGAGAAGGAAAACTATTTGTAGAAAATGAGCAGGTGTGTTCAGATATGGGTGTTTCCGCCACATTAATATTTTAAGGCCAAAACAATCATTTTAAGAGTGTATCCTTTAATGGACGGGGATGTTAACATGGTGAGCTTGAGTCAAAGACACTTCTTGTTTTTTTCATGAATTCTCTTGATTTGCTGTCTGTTGCTTTTGCCTAGATAATAGTGGAAGTCCTTAGGTTTAATAACATGTTCATAGTTTGTAGGAAAGATTAAAAGCATTTAATAAAATATAGGGATCAAGATGTATATTATTGAGTCGGGGATAAATGTTCAGCAGCCGTATCAGTTTAATCTTTTTCTTTTCCTCTTTAATGTAATATATGCGTATGTGTGTGTAAGCTAATGTTTTAAATAGAATCTCTGGAGGAGTCAGGCTGTAAAATGGATAACTAATGTAATGCAAAATCTTTGGTTCCAAGTGTGCAAAATACAAGGTGAATGTGCTTTGCAGACATTTTGATGTAAAATGCTGAATTTGAAATGAATGCTTTTCCCAAACTAAAATCAGTTTTTGTTTGAGCTGAAAAAGTACTAACTAAATACATTTTAGAGACATTTAGATCCATGACTGCCTTAACTGCCGTTGTGCTACATTCATGTGATGCCCCACAGTAATCCTCAGACATTATGCAGAGGTCCACTTGGCTGTTCTGCAAATTGCCATTTACTTAAGCTAAGTTAATTGTACCCGAGGCAGGCAGACAACATGACGTCTGGCTGAAGAGCAGAACCACACTGACACTGCAATCAGTGTGCAGACGAGTCGGCCTGATTCTGACTCGGCTGCCCACTTTTAGGTTAGCCGTGTATCATTTTACACCTGAAGAAGTCGAGCGATTGTCAAGCAGTTAGTGAAATAAATGGATGACGTATCGTTGGCCTTAGGTACTGTTCATTGACAGCGTTGGGTGGTAATGGGTTACATGGAAATGGCAGTGGTGGTCCGTCAGGGCAAGCTAAACCTAAACAGAAGGTTTGAGCTATTTAAGGAAAACTTTATTTAAATGTACTACTAGTTGGTGGATTCTTTTGCCATGCTTTGTTGTAAATGAATGTGAGTGGTTAACGTGGGTTTGCTCTTGTCCTTGAGTTTATTACAATGGTTTGAATATACGTATTTTCTGTTAATTACGCAGCATCCCTTTATGAACATATTCATATATCTGCAGTCTATTTGTAGGTGTTGAGCTTCATTAATTTCATTTCACTTTCACAAAAACAGGAATATATATACTAGTGTAACTGTGGCGCCATGAGGAGGTTATTAGGTTATTTAACTGTAGCAAGACAGCAAACAAGGCCGTGGTAAAAAAAAATTGCATGGCCCGCCACTGGGAAATGGGATATGTAAGATTTCAGATCTGTTACCTATGAACTGCTCAGATTACTGCTGCTGTCACAGATAACTTGATCCTATTTTTGATGAAGTCAAAGGAGGAAAGAAAACTGAACATTTTTTGAGATCCATATTTTTGTTTATGGGTCTCTTTTGTTAATAAAAGGTTTTTTGCAATGATTTGTTTTTTAGATAATCATAATATTAATCAAAGTATTAAGAATTTATTACAAAAGAAAATTTCATTCAATTTCAAGTCATCTATATGTGAGCCACTCACTGCCCTGCAACCTGTGAATATATCCTCTCCACTGTCAGAGCGTCTTTGTAGCCGCCACGTGCCTCCAACCCCCCCCCCCAACACATAAAAGTCATACTTGATTTACCTGACAAAGACTCTTTGAGCTCTCCTTGACTCAAAGCGGTGGTCGAGACGCTTCTGTAGCGAGACGCTGCATTGAATTGTTTCTACTTGCCCTCCCTTGAAAAATGTCCCCTTCCATTTTTCCTTTTGCCGGAGATCTCCTCTTTATTCGGGCCGTGTCTCCATGTCTGGCAGTTGTTCAGCTCGGCTTGGTGCTCAATCTTATTAGAGGGCGGAAGGTGGTTCAGAAGGTTTTTGGTGACACTGACGGACCCAAACCACTTACTCCCCCCCCCCCCCCCCCTCCCCAAACTCCCCCCGGCTTCCTTTTCCTTTTTTCTTTGCTACACACCCGACTGCACACGTCACATATCCACTGACAACGTAAATGCTCAGGGAACGCGGCACGCATGTAGAGTCGGGTTGACATTTCCCCGAGGTGTGTGTAATAATAACTGATTACATGCATATAGGAGAACCGTCGTTGGCGTGTTGCAGGAACACCACCAAGCATTAGTAGCAGATCGGCATCTGTAATGCAATTCACATCTATTGCATCTGAACCCCCGTGGCTCGCGGGCCCGTGACCTTGGCTCATGTGCTTCTCCAGAGGCTCCCTTTCAAAACAAGTACTGTTGACTTGTTGGTCATTTGATTTGCTCAGGGCATTTGCCTTGAATGGGAATGCGAGCCAAAAAGCTGTTTTTCAAGGTTATTGTTTTTTCTTTTATTTTTTTGTCCCCCTAGATTCAAGCCATTTATTGAAGAAGCACAATAGCTATGTCAGTCCAACAAGAATAATACAGAACATTAGCACATTAACCATTGCCCAACCTCCGGGGTGTCAGTAATCAATAGATAAATGAAAAGAAAGCCTGGACTTTGGTGAATAATGAGGCACTGTGAGAAGGGCTTAGCTGATTCCACCAGTGAAGGCAGCGCGGCTGAACGGTCCAAACAGACACATTGCTGCCCCTGTGGCTGTTCTATGTATTCAGCCTCCGACGCTTTAATCCTCCATCTTCCTCTCGCTCACGACCCAGCGATGGGCTGTCCCGCTATAATTGTGTTTTATCGATTGCGGCTTTGGTCTGACGCCTGGAAATCTCCTGTAAATGGAGTTGCACAGATACAGTGAGTTTACCTGTATAAATATTCCAATAAAAAAAAAACAGTCTTTGGGTAGAGATCCCGCTCCTCTCCTGTAAACACACCCACACCTCCCTCCCCGCGCTGCCACTATCGATGGGGCCCACTCGCACACTAAACTGGGCCCACATCAACACCTGAGCTCAGCCAGGTTAAGAAACGTTTGGCTCAAGTCCAACTAAGGAGTAAAAATACCCCGGCTTGGTGTTGATGCGCTTATTGAATCTCCCTTCTAAATATACATTCATACCCCGGCTCCGTGCCTAAGTGACAGACAGACGGGCTCTGATGTGAGTGCTGGCGCCAAGTACAAAGGTCCTAAACAGGGATAATGTGATGAAATGCGTTTCCTAGACGCTGTGGATTTAATGGTGCGGTCCCAGCCGGTGTGTCAGAGAGGTCCTTTGAACTACAAGTCCTCTGTTCGCCGACTGACCGCCGAGATGGACAACAAAGCTGTCGTCCTCCAGTCCTCCTCTCCGCGTATGAATTACAAAGGCTATCTCTCCTCGACTACTCCTTTAATTTTCCCATGAGCCTTTTTCTTTTTCAGGCTAAGGGGTCTTCGGCAACCAGCCACCCACAATGCTCCTTCATCCCCCCCCCCACCTCTCCTTCGATCCCCCACACTCGCTATCTACATCTGCAGGGTACCTAGACCGTAGACCACCCTCTGCCCTGGTGGGAGTGACAGAAAAGCGCTTAAGAGGCATCTTCTCCGACGCTTTCATCTTTGTTTATCACGCGTTTGCTTCTCACGTGATGTCTCAACAATCAAGTCAAAGGACTTCGGTGAAGCTTCAGATGATGAATAATGAATCGGCGTTTAAGCTCTCAGATGGGAGGCTTTGCCCCCGCAAACTCTCTCAACCACAAACGCATTGGCCATCAGGTGCTGATACCTCACGCCGACCATCTCCTCACTCACTCTTCTGCACATCTACTCGTCTTCCATGGCGAAACAGCAGTGCCATGAATTAGTATCATCCATAAACCAAGCTTGTTCTGCTAAAAAACAAATGTTATTAAGAGAGATTGAAGACATCCACTGCTGGATTCATTGCTCATACTTGCAATACATTTCATCTTTGTGTGATTTGTGTTTGCTTTTGCTTTTCCATCCCTTTGTTTTATTTCTCATGGTTACATGATGCAAGTATTTCCACATTGATAATCATCTGTGATTTACCATCGCGGCACTGCACTTTTGAAATATGCAGAACTGCTGCCAAACACCTGTCAAAAAAAACTTTTTCCTTATGTTTACTCTGCTTCCATTCAATCAACCCTTTTCTGTGTTTGTTGTTTTCCCTGAAGGGAAGCTCGGTTCATTTTGAGCCACACAATTGGCCTGCCTGGACAGATACACAGCCCCCGCCGCCCCCGCCATGGGGTACACTGAGCCGGGGTCGGGGGGGGGGGGGGGAAGCTGCGCTGGCATAAATTAACACCTGAGCCCTCTGCGAGGCTGGAACGCCTGGCTGCAGCGGGCAGGAAAGTGTGGTTAGCACCTGGAGCCATTAGCACCCTGGGAAAACCCGGCGGCGCGGACGTGACCGCGTGTGAGGCGCCGCACGCCGCATCTCCACGTTATTATCCCCTTGTCTCAAAAGGAGGCGTTTACCAACAGCCGACCCGCGTCACCCATCACTCCCTGGTGTTTGTTTGCCTGCTCGTTAGTTTGCTGTTCCTATCAGCTGCCTTTGTGGTACCCAGGTTCATTTTTCTTCTCTTTTTCATTACGTCCATTTTGATGCAACCCACTTGCATGATTCTCCTCTGACTCATTTCAATGTGGGGAATGTTTCTCAAGGGTTCCCTTACATCGACGCGTACTGCCGAAAAGAATTGGTGTTTGTCTAATAGACCAGAGGAACACTGGGTAGGTTCCGTTGTTATCGAGTGTTTCATGTTGGTAGGAACTAAAGTGCTGTAGGAAGTAATAGACTTGGTGGTTGTTATCGTTCCCTGGGGCTGCAGGAGGCAATCATCTGACTAAATGAGAGAGAGAGAGAGAGAGACCCAGGGACAGACAGAGACAGGCTCACAAACCGTTGCTTTTGATGCACTTTTTCAAGAGCCCCAACATCTACTTCTCTTTTATTTAAACACGGTTATTTATTCATTTATCGAGTCGCGCCGTAGTTTTCACCACGACTTTGGATGACGATCAGAGCCGGCGGAAAGCGGAGCAAACCCCGGGCCGTTCGGGGCGGCGTGCCCTGCCCGGGCCTCATCATTAGGCAGGAATATGTAGCGGGGGCACGCTCGACAACTAATTACTAAGCTGTCTCACTCGGGTCCCCCCCCCCCGACTGCCAGGGAAATGAGGGGCTTCGAGCAGAACAGCGCGTGGATGGGAAAGAGTCGGGGGGCTAAAGAGAGTGAAGTCGTCTTGACGCGATAAACACAGAGACAGAGCTGGATTTATCAGACACGACAGGACTGTGTTGTAAATTGCAACCCATTTACATCGGGTGATTGAGGAAGGTGTCCTTCCCACACACACACACACATCTGTCAGTGTGATATGTGTGCGTGTGTGTGTGTGAGGACGCCCGTTATTGACCTGACACTTTAACACACAGCTGGAATGTAAAATGTACTCCATCACAGCCCAGAAGAGAATAGAATTACATTTTGCAATCGCGGGGCATTTGTGTATTTGATTGTTTGCTACATTTGCAGCACTCTGCGTCAAATTAAGCAGCATGTCCGTCGTCAAATTAATAATGCAAATTTCTGTTTGCGTTGTGTTGTGTTTCATCCATTTGCATTGTGTTTTTTAAAGCCACCGTGTGCTGAGCCCCGAGGGCAGCCAAATAGAAAGGAATGGAATTGAATAGATGCTGTTCTAGGTTTAAAAAGTCTAAGGTCTTTGCGATACTTCATCAAACGGCCCGATAGCGGTCTAACTCTTGGGGAATAAGTGCTGCACTCACATTGAACATTTGGACAAGAGTAATGTGAATTGATTAAATCCCCACCGATTCCTGAACATGGTGTGTGTGTGTGTGTGTCCTTAAATTAAAACACCCTGAGTCATGAGTCAGAGGCCTGGTACAAAAAAAAATAAAAGAGCGTCCTTGTAGATCTGGAGGCATGGCTGAATATCACATGGGCAGATATTATTCCCCGGACCATTTATTACCCCGTCCGCCTTCCATCTCATCTATTATTCATTACACAATCATTTAACTAAGTGCAGTGATTACTTAAATGTTTAATGCTGCCATAATCAATACTGGCTTGAGCCTTTCAGGTGGACAGAGTTTCTCTGGCATTTAAGTCCCATCACCTATTGAGTCGATCATGTAAAATTGCACATGGTTACAGTAATCGCCCCCATTAAAAAGGTCCTTTTATCAATGACAGCGGAGACATGTCGTATGATAATTGTTCAATTCCGCCTTTGCCACTCGGGAGTGTATGTTCACACTATTTCTATGGAGACGGCGCAACAGGATAATTGTCTCTTCTAAAGTTGGATAGCAGTTGACTAATAATGGCTGCCAAGTCAGTCAAAGAAGAAAAATTCCGTGGTAAGACAATAGAAATGCTGCACTCCCACATAATGACATAATGAACATTGCGGTGGTCTTATGAAAGGGATTTTTCATTTTAACGATGACTGTGTTGAGGAGAGGTCTATCAGAAAAGATGTAAAGTGAATTATCTTGACGCATCAGCCCACGTATCGCCCGCTCTATCATCTGTTCCCCCCCTCCAAGAATTTTTGACAATCGAATCAAGATAGCGACTGGCGGGACGTACAGCCACAGCGTGACATTCACATTCATACGGCGTTCACAGAGCTGCGGATGCCATAAACATGTACTTGCCACCTGGATTGTGCGTCAGTGTCAATGCCTGGCTTATAGCACCTAAATCATATCATCCATATGTAAGCAGTGGTGGCATTGTACCCCCTTTGCGTCACTTACTCTGCCTGATAATCCGACCTCAATAAAGGAGCCCGGTGTGAAATACGGCTTCATGTCGCCGTCTCGGGCTCGCTGCTGGCACGGATTTATCTCACAGGATTTATATTTCTCTCCCCTCGCTCTGCGAAGGCTTTGAGACGGTTGTTGCGCAGCGCGTTAGCCGAACGCGATGCCACAAATCAAGTGACGCTGTGGAGCTTGTTCCTCTGTGGGATTGTAACGTGTTGAGCTTTGACCTAATAAATACTGAGTTTGATGAAAAATGTAAAAAGTTTTTCAGTTACTACACGGGGGAGCAGCCAGGGTTGTTATTAAAAGGTAACCGTGTGGGTTTGTTTCCTGTTTTGTTTTGTAGTTTCCTGCGTCTCATCGTCCCTGGGTTAACTCCACTTCCCGCCTTGTCCTGTCGCCCCCTGTGATTGGCTGCCGTGTCCCTGATAGCTTCCACCTGTGTCCAATCACCTGCACCTTCCCAGTGTATTTAAGCCCTGTGTATCTGTGGTCTCTGGTTGGTTCATTCGATCACGCTTGAGGTCGTGGAAGAAGGACTCAATTGCACATGTAGCAAATAAAAAAAAAAAAAACTTTATTTTAATAGTCAGATATGCCTTGGGGCCAAACGCGGACCAGGACGCGAGCAAACAAACTTGATTTGGGTTTCTCTCCTGAGTAATTGGCCCACACTTGGGAACGCTGACATTGGGAGCATTGGACTGTCCCCCCCATAGCGTAAAGCTTTTTTATCCCACTGGCGCCAGACAGATTTGTTCAATGCCCTTCAAACCTACTTGTTGCCTTTTCGTTTCAGCCAGATGTTTTGGTTTCATCCAAAACGATGCATTTAGACCGATACTAAGAGAAACAGCAGGCACATGTTGGGTTTTCAAAAGCAATAATGACAAAGTGACCTCATTAAAAATACAGCATAGCTCTAAACTGGGACAAATACGCTGCTTTCGCTGTCCTGTGACTCATTTCTTGCACAAAGATAAAAAAGTCATGTCCCGGGGGCACTTCTCTTGAGGAAAAGCTTGTAAAGCAGCTCTTTGTCTGTTAATTCATATCGTTTCTCAACAAATAACATGTCTAACATTAACTTAATGCAATCATTTTAATAATTCAATTAAATCAGACAGAAACTTGCACGAAGCTCACTTGCATTCTATCCTAAGCCTGTGCGGCTTGAACAGAAGAACCGACGTTGAGAAAGGGAGAGAGAGAGAGAGAGAGAAATAATGGCTCTGTCATGTAGGCCGAGCAGCATTCCAGTCGCATCTACAGGCACAGCTGTATATGAAAACCTCTGAGAACTTTAACCCATCGTCAATACGACAACAAAATGTGAGTCTGAATCTGTGTGTGTGTGTGTGTGCGCATGTCTAGAGGAGTTTTCAGCGAGCCGGTAATGAATGTCTCTGGTGGACCAGCATGTAAACACTGGAGAAGAGTGAACTCTGGCAACAGCCATTCCCATTTGGCTCAATTAGGCCCGAAACTGAGACAATCAATGGCGCTGGCCTTTTCCACCGGCCAGCCTGTTGGCGACGGCGACGCACTCACTGAAACAAACCGGGAATAATCAAAGTCCGTAATTAGTTGGCCTGAGGGGGTGCAGGGTGCAGTTTAAAACCAGACGACGGCGGGCGGCGTCTGTGGCGGCGTGGGCAGGACGCGTAGATGAATGCACACCGCCTCGAGGAAAAGGGACAAAACAAGACGCGACGTGAGTTCTGCGCTCCAGCTGTCCCACTGCTGCGGCGAGAGGAGCCCTGCGCTACACACGAGCGCTGGCCCAAAGCGCTGCTCGGCGCTAAATGAAACACCGAGGGAGATGTTGGAATATGATGAAGAAATAACAGTGGCGATTCTTTTTTTCTTGATCAGCGGGATCACTCAGCTGGGCACAGCGACACACATAACAACCCGGGAAAGAAAAGACAGACAGAGGGAGAAAGAGTCAAGATAAAAATGAGATGTAAAGGAGAACGTGTATCCATAGCAAGGGGGTCCTTTTAAAGTGGTGCTGTTGGTCTGCGGATTCGACAGCTAACTGGGTAGGAAGTGTTGGAAAAGTTTCTCAAGTATATCTGTGTGATGGATGGAGACCTGCAGGAAGATCTGCCCCAGGAGAAATGATGGCAGACCTGAATATTGATCACATAGTAGTGGAGGTCTATGGCTGTGGCTTACACACCCTGTACATGAGTAAATCATTGGCAGAGAACATTAGAAAAAATGATATATATGCTTTGATTTTCTGTAGAAAACTTTTGAGAAAATCACTCCACTTTCTGGAAAAACAGCAAAAATCCAGTATGAATCACCACAGAAATGAACTATTTGGGCCCCAGAAGTGGAGACCAAATAAGGCAAACAAAGAATGAATGAGCAACACTGACGTTCCATGTGTAGATGAATTGATTGTAAAAAAAAAAAATGTTGTTATCGTCACTATTTTTATTCCATCAGGACCCAAATAATTTATTTGTCCTTATTTAAGTTGGTGTTGAACTTGGCAACCTGCTCTAAATCACTGTCATGAAAATGCTTGCCGGGCACATTCTAGCAGACGGTGGCAGTAGGTGAAACAATGATTATTGACTCTGTCGCTGCACAGGGAAGATGGGAAGGGGAAGGTGACGCTGGCCACAGGCCGGGGTCACGCTGCCCCTGGTATTCTCACAGGAGGTGGCCGGCCTAATGATGAGGAAGATTGCCTCTGTGTAAATGTCTGCCAAGTTTAAGTTGGATAGGTGTGTGTGTGTGTGTGTGTGTGTGTGTGTGTGTGTGTGTGTGTGTGTGTGTGTGCGGCACTGGGTTGTTCGATGCCTTGGTATCTGGCCACAGATCAGAGGGACAGATTGCCAGACAACATCTGTCCAATCCGTGCGCGCCCACACATTTACACAACAGCCATGCGATTATACGCACAAACATTCATTCACTCACACAAACACACACATGATACCAAGGTTTTAAGTGTTAAAACCTTGGTGATGAATTGGAAACCTGTTAATGGTAATAAGCAGCCTCAACAATTGCTTTATTTGTTTAAATATAATAAAAACTTGATGCTAGCACGTACAATGATGACACACTGAGGGTGTAATGTTTAATGTTCACTGTCCCAGTTTGGCCTTCTAGCAAACGCAGGCTAAGACTTAAAACCATCATATTCAGAAGCCAGATCCAGTTCTGCAGCCTGAACCGTCATCAGAATATAATCCCCTTAATGCAAAAACATAATTAAGTAGATATTTTAAGTGTATGCTCTTGGACGACTCCCTGTTTGTTCATTCAAATATTCCCGGGACAAACCGACGGGACTCTACTGTGCCTCATTACAAAAGGTGCTGAGAGGAGAGGGCTGCTGGAATCAAAGTGGAGCCGCCCTGCATCCCAAGCTCGGATCTGTGGGGATAATAGAGCGGCTGAATGCAGAAGCAGCCGGCAATAAGGTGCCACGGCACATGAATAGAAATGCAGCGCGCGCCACGGCCCAATCATGGAGACGCCTCTGTGTGCGCCGCTGATGTTTCAGTGCAAATTGAAAAACTTGCTAACGGGAGATAATGTTGAAACACAGACTTACTTTGTGCCGGTTCTGGACGCCGTTTAGCAGTGAAATAACACGAGCACGCGAAACGACGAGCCGACGAGCCGGTCTGCCTTGACCTTGGCTCCAGTGGATCTGAAAGGGTGCTTGCTTCACGGGAGGACCAGACTAGGATAAGGGACGTGTTGTTTTCCCGCTGTCACGTTTCCTTGTCTCCCCATTGGCATGAATAATACAGGCCGTTCACCTTGTTTATCTTTCAATTTAATATTTACTCCTTGTCAGACGCATTTGGGGGCTTTTCATCATCACTGTTCTCAAAGCGCGACGGTTTCCTCCATGGTATTCTCCCTCATTGTCAATGTTTGATGAACACCACAATAAAGGGTTGGAGGGGATTTGCAGCGGGGGGTGGGGGGGTACCTGGGGGGTGCCACAGTTGTTTTTTACTTCACTCTCTATTGATGTTTATAGCATCTTCTCCATTCGCATACCTCCTCCCCAGGGATCCCTCCCCTTTGCGGAACTCCCCCTTTTCCTTCCCTCAAGGTAAATTTGGGCAAGATTGAATTAGGCAGAGGAAAGTAGGTCATTGGCTTTGATCACTCTACTGCATTGTTATTGTGAAGGTTAAACCTGCCACGGGTACATTCCCACCAGCCGGCCACACAATTTCACTCTTCCTGTAGTCTTATTTTTTTGTTCTTACCTTCACTCTGTGAATCACTGTATCCACCATGTTGTTTTACACACCTGGCACACAGACTCTGCCAGACAAAAAACATGCCTTGTTACCACGTCTTCTTATTCTGCATCACGCTCTTTCAGCTCCTATCATATAATCGGATTATGCACTTCAGTATCATATTGAATGAGAAAGGGTTCGGGTTAGGTAACCATTTGTTTTTCTTTATTTTTGTAACTACACCAATTTCAATATGTATTTCATGAAGCTTAAATGTTTTACAACATATTAGCACACTAGACTTAACAGTACTCATTTCAAATGTGGGTAAACATCTACCCGGGATCTGGAGTGGTGAGTGCATTAATATAGCAGCAAATAACCGTGAGCTACATGAGGATGAAGTGGAGTGATGTCTACCAGTGCAGAGAATGTCCCGCTCCCTCTGAGGGTTCTAATCCCACATTTCTCTTGCTGCGTTGACATAGTTGGGCCTTGTGTGATGTCGTGGTGGGAGTGCAGAGCCCTGTCCACAGTTCTCCATTAGGTAAACACTGTGCGCTGTCAGCTTGGAGATTGCATGTGTAATCCTGGGTCCGGGGATTTTTTTTTTTTTCTTAAATTCCTGACAAATCTGCACGGGCGCCGTTGGAAAGGACCTGACATTTTGCAGGCCGAATGGGCAGCGGCACGAAAGGAGAGGGAAATAAACAGCACTGCTGTCAATCTGCCTGCGGCAGGCCATTGGTGAGGGAAGGGGAACCGGTGAGGAACACCAACAACAGGCCTGTGGCTTCTCTGAAGGAGCCACAGAGCAACACGCATGCAGTGATTCACCAGGCACAGTTACGTGGCTTTGCACAACAATGGGGTTTTGAAACATGTATATTTAGAATTGACTAAGCCCGTTGGATGTGTTGGTGCAAGAAGAACAATGCAGTCACCGAAATCATTAAAATGGATCCCCACGAGGACTTTTTTAATGTCCTTTCTGCCTCTCAAGGAAATCCTCACAACAGATGGTGCACGCTTTCTTTCCCTGGCTGTGTGTAAAATCCTTGTTCCCTGCGTGATGAACTCATCACTCTACACTCCGTTTATTGATATTTCAGACAACCGTGCATCATTTTCAATTCAGTTTCCTTCCATTGTGTGGTCATTTAAAGATTCACGTATTTTACACAGTGAGAGTCAATTAAAATGGGAAAGGCCAGATATAGTTCACAGAGAAGAAACAGGCGGTGATCGTGTTATTTCAGTGCAGAACCACACGCTCACATCCTTTAGCTGCTAAGTGGCATCTCAGCAGAATACACTTCAGCTGAGTCAAACCAAAAGGAAATGGCCGTTGTTACTTCCTGCCCATCGACCGTTAGCACACATAAGAACACGTCTCCTCGTTTTATCGTCAGCGCACGTCGTGAAAAAGAAATGAGGGTGTGGACGGGGGAGCTCGGAGCAGCCACTCCGGACATGTTGCGCGCAATTAGCCAGCTGCAGAGGGACCGTATGGCTGTCGTGTCTCCTGTTGTTCCGAGGTGAAGACGAGGCTGTTTCTGAAGGCAGAGTGCCTGCTAAACAAAAGGAGCACCAACCCCCCCCCCCCCCCCCACACGCACACACCCACAACACACACACACCCACAACACACGCACACACCCTCCAGAGCTCTGTTCAGCGCATTCAGAAGCCAGGTCCGCTGCCCTCGAAGCTGAGCGGTCACAGGCCGGCCCCTCCTGCTGTCCTGGTGTCAAGCCCGTGTCGTTTTTGCGGTGGGGAGGCACCGGGCTGCGCCGGCTCACACGCTAATTGTGTGAGATAGCAGCTTTATTTCATTTGGCCCGTGGCGGCTCAATCTCTCCACGCTTCTGTCCTCCATATGGAAATAACTGCAGACGTTTTAAATATTGGAAAGCTGCTGATGTATTACATATGACAGCTGAGCTAAAGAATACAATGCCTCCGGAGCATATTATACTACCTCGGCTGTGTCTGATATCACTCCCTATTTGATATGTATTGCACTATATTTACTTCATGCCATTTTATTGCAGAAAATGTATGGAATATATTATGTCATTTCCAATTGCCTCAATAGAAAAGTTTCAATTGCACTTTGAAAACACTTAATTCCTTTCTATAGGAATAACATAATATTTATTAGCGTCTCTGCTCTGGCAGCCTGTAAAGTCAAGAATGGAATATAACACCCTTCTCCACCTACATAGACATAATTAGTCAGGCACCATCACATTTTGAGGAGCGTATTGTATCCTTTTACCCCCCAGAAGAGATGTTACAATACTAAAAATTAGTCACTTGTGAACACAACATTAATTTAACTGATACATAGATACCAAATCTTTCTTATGTAAAAATGTTGTATGTACTCAAACTAGTTTTAGAAAATGAAACCTGCCATTTAGTTGATGTACCCACAGTATTGGATGAAAAGGGGAATCTTGTTGTGACCTGCTGTCACGCAGTGGCAGGGATTTCATCATGGACCTGTAAGAAAATGCAAATAAAAGAATGGAAAACAAAGAGCATATCTAAAAAGCTATGTACCAGAGAAAATGTATTTTTAGGGGACAAGTCTTGTCCGGGACCTTCACTGTAATCATGCAAATGAATCCACACTCGAATGGCTTCTGACAACGAATATGAGAAGTCCTTGAGTCACCCAGCCAGAACAGAGTTAAATCCCTTTGAAAATCCCTGCGAATAACTTAAAGACAGAGAGTCACATGTGCTCCTTGTCCAACTTGAGTAAGCTCGAGCACATCTGCATCTCAAGATGGGAGGAAATCACAAAATTCTTACGTGCAAAGCTGGCTTAAAAACGGAAACCCACGAGGACGGATAGCTGCAAATCACTGCCAAAGTTGCTTTAAAGATTGACCTTAAACTTTAACGAGGTCATTTAAATATAGTATTTGGTTTTTTATTGAACATTGTGGAAATAAGTTTTGACAGAATCTTTTTGTAGCAATTCACACCTGAATTCTCCACTCACTATCATCTAGCAAGCTTCTTATTATTACAGCAGTGGTAAAGGATATATGGAGTTACAGTAAAATACCCATTGGCACAGATTATTCCATACAATTACGACTATCCTCCTGGCTTAGTTAAAACTGGAATAGACGTATGAATGGCATTGTTTTCGACTGCATATGCATTTGTATAGACATGGGATTCCAAATGGTTTCCTCAAAATGCTGCCAAAGTGGTTCCTTATTATCCCATGAATAAATACAGCCCAACATAAATCCCCCCCAGCCACCCACCCACCCACCCTTCTCGTCGCTTTTTCTTCCATCCCGTAGTTGAGATGTCGGCGCTATCTCCAAAGTGAGTGCGGAGAAGCAATATGTGGTGTGACAGCCAGCCCGGGTCACAGCACCCCATTTCAGCAAATAGGCATGACTTATTTGCAGGGCTGGGGGCTTTGGGGTGTGCGGCCAGGACGATATTGACAGGATCATTTGCATGTCTGCCAAGTTGCAGGCGGCAGTGTGGCTGAAGGGGAGCTACTAGGGAATAGATAGGATGCGACGACTTCTCTAATCTCCCTCTGCCCAACCGGTCGGAGGTTGTGTGGAAAGTGATCGTCCGCTGGCCGAGACTGGACGAGCTCCGATTGTGTTGTCTCTGTCAACCCACAGGCAGAAACCACTTTTCCCCCAAAGTTAACTGGGTAGTATCTGTTTTTGGTGGAGAATTGTCAGCCTCACCGGTCACAAAACAATAAACATCCATTTTTTTTTTTCTTCTCTTGAATTTTAGTTGCTACATAAAACCCAGAGTCAGTAAAAATAACTAGAGAAATGTTGCCTGCAGGAAGTTTTACATCATGTGTTTGCATTTGGCACTGAGAGTAGCTCAAAATGTGTCCCAGACAAGATACAATTAGTTTGTTTGAGTGACATAAAGTTTGTGTTGTAAACTAGAAGCCACGGTTTGGTTTAGAACCTGATCAGAGGAGTATGACTGTACACACATTTTCAATTCTCATTATATTCCCCTTTGATGCTTAAAGTCATATCAAATCCATGGTTGTTGTATCTGACACACATATAAATAAGCTTCTTTGTATCCTGCTACATTTTCATCCACACTCAGATTCTACTATACTCCAACTTCTAAATCTACTTTCTTTTCTGTTTTAAAATACAATAAGCCAGCCATAATGTTTGGACTTTGTTGGGACCGTCAGTTTGGCCTCATACCCCAAAAAAGATCACATGAAGGAAACAGGCCTATGCTCTCAAACCCATTGTACAGTTGTACAGCCCAACAACTTGGGGGTAATAAGTCCATGGTTGAGTGTGCATGAACGTTTGAATCAGGAGTTACAAATATTGGTCATTTCTAAACGCCACAGATTGTTCCGTACTTTTTGGCATATAGACAGTTAGCTACAAAGACTTTCCAACACAATGGCAGGTCTACATGGCACTTTATTCCCCAGTCCACATAAGCAATAGAACATACAGACACGTTGTTATCTCTTGTGGACATCGGTACTACTGGTAGCACTGGATGCTGATGTCTCAAAATGTCCTTAGAAATGTCAAGGACAGTTTGCCTTGATGTTAAAATGTGTGTGTCTAATGTGTGCGATGGTCTATTTCTATGTCTGAAATATGAGCTTTAACATGTTCAAGAAAGCAATTTTGTTCGGTTTGGAGGGAGCGAAGCGTCTATAAAACAATGGTTTTATTTCATTAAGGCACTTTAGTTTGGAGCACAACTGGGTCCTAGTCCAGGGCTTTTAGTAATTCAAGCATCACTTATATTATTGGTCCTAATTAATCTCTAGCAGCAGTAAACTGTGTCCCTTTCATGGCAAAAACGGCCCAATATTTACTTCAAACAAGAGTAACATGCATATACTGTAGTCATGAATGTAAAAAATATCGACACTTCTTTTGCACATTTTTTGGAGTAAATCGTTGCTATAGCTTTTGTGAAAGAGTACAATAATCATATGTATTTTAACGGCAATGCACCTCCATTTATTGCTGCATGAGTACCACAGAGAAATCCTATATTGAGGGTTTCTTCTGCTGCACCATCATATCGCCTTGTGCCTTCAGGCACTCGAGTGCTGATGAGAGGAGCCAGTGTTGATACTGAGGAGACTCTGGGTACTCTGGGAAGCGGAAGACGCTCCTCAACAGCTCCTTCAGCACAACGGGAGCTACAGCCCGACCGGTTGAAGGGTCAAGTGGAACAGCAAATGAAGAGCCGAAACCGCTTTGCTCCAACAACACCGGTGTGTGTGCTTTTGACCTTTTACACTCATCAGGACACGCACCCCAAAGGATAACCAGCCTTTTACTGGTTAATCAATGGCGCCAAGAGTCCTTTCACCGTGCGTCTCAATATTTCAGGGCTGAACCAAAATAATAAGCCAGCGTCTATCTGCAAGGGCTGACAAGGAGAGGTCGATACATTTGCACTTTAGCTGCAGATTGATGACAGTGACCATCAATTAGGTGGTGAGCGTTTTGGGCAAAACAGAAAGAGGCATGAAGATAAAGATTTTTTTAAATATAAAGACCAGGAAAGAAAGAGACGTTAACGCGATCAGCTAGCCTTATAAAGAGCTCAGAGTCCCCGCAGTGTGATATGCGGCAGATAGATCATATCACACTGCGAAAAACAAAGCAGCCCCTTTACAATCCCTCCCGCCGCTCGGCTTTTTTGCTCCATCGCCTGCTTTTTTCCCTGTAATACTGCAGGTTTATCCACCTTATCTCTCACCTTTTCTATATTTATCTGTATAGGGCTTCAGCTCTTTTAATGGAGGTCACCTGCTTATCCACAGCAGAGCATCTTTTAAAGGGAAAGTCACAACTCGCTGTCTCTCGTGGTCTATAGGCTTACAATTCAGCTTTTTGTCCAGAAAGATGAAGTATGATACTATGATTTCTTATTTTATTCAAAGGGTAATAAAATAATTTGAAAGTATTTGAGGGATTATGTTTTTAAGTTTTAGGTCTCGGAGTTTCCCAATGCGGCGCTTTGGCTGACATTGGGAAAGCCTACAAACATTAACATAAGACCAAGCCGACCAAGCAACAGCCCTGTTCAAATCACCTGTTTCAATCTGAAGAAATATCAAAATGATTCTTGCTCCAGGACATTAACATTAAAAACTGGTAATCCTGCATTCAGGCACTCAATTTTTATAAATATAAGTCTTTATTTATCTCTCGCGGGTCTTGTATGTTGTGTGTATATTTTGTAGATACATTTTTCTATTTAATTTTAACAACAAAGTATTCTGTACATGGTGCAAATTGGTTTCTATAAAGTTGTTTTATTAGTGATAATATTTTGACCAGCCAGCTCTTGACCAGGCATCGAAATGCCGTAATACAGCATTCAGTTGTAGTGTAGAATCCCATAAAAGTCATCGTATTGTTTGGTTTTCTAAACTTGGGTTTAGCAGAAGGACAGGAAGGAGTTGCATTTCTCAGCGGTGGAGTGACAGTGATTGTCCATGAGTTTGAGAAGTTTATTCATTGTAGATAAGAGGACCTTTTGGATTTGCGGAACAGGAGTGGAGTTGCCGGGGGTAGTAGGTAGAGCGCCCAGTATTAAGACACAGTTTGAATTGCTGACTGTAATCTTCCAGGGTGTGTGCTGTTAATCCGGTTTCATTGGAAGGCTTAGCCCCGAACCGTAGCAAGGAACCCTCAGCGACTGTGACTGGAGGCAGGGCGATGGCATCTTCACGCTGCTAACTGGTTGTTTCCTTTTGTACTGGGCCGGAAGTGGGGATGTCCATGAGTTGGCTTCCTGGGTGTAGATATTCTTCCTTGCAGCTCGTTGATTTTCTTGGCCAGACGGGCGCAGCTGACATAGTCGGATGGAGTCCAAAGACTTTGCAAGATTCACATTCTCAGATTCAGTAAAAACTCCAGCAGAACTTCCAAACACCCTCAGCAGTGTCTGGACTCCTCGGGAGGATTTATACATGGCTGCCGCTTAGAGCAGACACAGCGCAATCTCAGATCCCCTCGTTGAGTTGAGCAATAAATGTTAACGGATCATTCACTTTTCTTTCAAAGAATATTATAGCAACAAATACCACAGTTATCATGCAGCTTTTCCCAATAACTTGCTTGGAGCTTGGCTTTTTATGAACATACTGAATTCCTTGTAAAATACAATACAGTAAACCATAACACAAAATCAACAATAAACAAATGCTAATCTAGTTTGCTGCTGTCTTTCCGAAGAAGCTTCCTTCCTCGTTGGACGTCTAAGGCTTCGGACCGGGCCGTGACGACTGGGGACCCGGACCTCTCGAGAGCAGTGAGAACGTGGGTCTCCCCGACGAGACTTGGCCTGCGCGGACAGTGTTGGGTTGAAGAGGCCAAGCAGCTGAAAGCTGGAGAGTCTGAATCCGTAATCCTATCATTTGAGGAAGTTTCCTGGAGATACTGTGGTCTCATCCTCTCACCGACGAGAGTCGGCCTGCAAAGAAACAATTTGGAGGAGAAATATGTTATCATCTCAGCCCAAGGCAGAGGAACCCATGTGGTGTCTGTGGCTTGATCAATCGGACCGCTGAGCGAAGTTACGCATAGGGGTGTTTATCGGGGGGGCTGTTCTCCTGTAGAAGCACTGAAGGCCCCAACTGAGGCTTATTTTACATGCCATGTTGGAAGCACAACAAAAACGAGCAGTCATTAGATATGTGTAGTCGCATGAAAACCTATTTTTTGTCAACATTTTTACCATTTTCCCCTGATAAGCAGGCCTGATCAAGAAATGTCAAACTCTTAAAGGGGACATTTTATAAAAATTCCACTTTTTTAGTGCTTCTACACGTTAATTTGGGTATCTGGGATGTCAACTGACCCCAAAAAACGACTCCCGCGATTTGTTCTTTTACGTTGTGACGGAACGTCCGTCACTTGCTGCATACGCAGCACTCACACACAATCAATCACACACACACACACACACACACACACACACACACACACACACACACACACACACACACACACACACACACACACACACACCAAACAGTTTAGAAAACGAGAAGCAGGTGTAGTGATTGCATGCAATCACGAGCCAGAGGTTGTCAATTAGCCTGATGGGAGGGGCTTAGCATTTTTAAGACAAATCCAGCAATATTGACTACAAAAAATAATGGAATGATTAGAATAATACAATAATTACATTTCGACCACACATCAGTGGACAAATGACGCAGGTGATGATGACCCAGGGGAGGCAAGGCTCAAACCACGCAGGAGTGTGGATGGTGGATGGGACAAGGGAGGGGACAGAGGGGAGGGTAGCTAGCTAATTAGCATTAGGACCTTAAACTTGTCGTTTGGAGCAGAGCCGTTTCAGGCAGGCTATAAAGGGTGCCCTTAATAATTAGTCTTTTGGTATTTTGTCCAAATGATTTTTTAGACATTTCATTTAGCTGACAAACTTGGGGTAAAAGGGCATAGTATATCCCCTTAATGTCTTGTTTACCATCATTGTTTTGTGTGATTTGACCAAATATCTGATACCCAATTGCCTTTGTGTATCTATGTGACAATACGTAACACATTTTTTTAGCCAAGTTTTATGAAAACAAGATATAGTATATGTCTGTCTATCGGATAGATAGATATTTGACCCGAGGGTGTTTAGGCCAGATGCAAATTTGTCTTTTTGATTAATTCCTGTTCGAAGCTGCCTTTCTCCGGTGTTCTAGGATCACCTGTGTTGCTGCTTGGAGAGCCGGGTGGACATATTCCGTCCATCTTAACGGTGCATGCTCTGTCAATGCTGCAACTTCTTTAAAGCCCAGCTAATTGGCAGATATTCTTTCTCTTCGGTTGATTAACTGGTATACGTATTCTAACAACCTACAGCTAATATATGTCACCGGGTGTTCCTCCCCTCCTTTTAACCTGGGAGGGCTCCAACTGCTGATCCCGAGGCGTTTGTATGTTCTCGCTGCGTAAGGACCTCTGAAGGGGGAAAACGCTCTGCTTTGACACTGCAGAGAACAGTGTGGGGCCTACAATGGAAAGGGGATAAATCAGTGAAAATAGGCCAGTAATCCCTTTAAATATTTTACTTAGCATTTTTGTGCCCTTGGCCAGGTGTTGATGGGCTCCTTTGGGATGGGTTGAGGTTGTACAACGCCTTCACCGACAGTGTAGCCGAGGCCCTCTGCCTCTTCTAGAGGTTATATTTTTTGGGACTGGCGGTGAGGCCTTCTCGCCATAGTCATGCACTATAGGGACTATGTGAAGGTTTACAGTATAATTTGCAAAAGGGTAGCGCATAGTTTGATATCGCAATACTCACAAAACGTATAGAAAGAATAGGTTTGGGTGATCTGTGATGATCCACCCCAAGTAAAAGTGCTCCCCACCATCCAAAAAACTGTCCTTTAGCCGCTGTGAGAGGCTGCTGACTCTTCAAGACCCTCCAATTTAATGACCTGCAAGAGAGCATCTTATCTGCATGGCTTGATGTAAATCCGGACACTTACATCCCAGATGAAGCCAAAAGCAATGTCATTCAGCAGCAATATAGAGCACGTGCTCTCCGTGAAGAGGCACTGAAGACATGTTCACAGGGCGGGATTGTCGTTAAGTGGACTAAATAATGGACTCATTTGACTAAAGACTTTTAAAACTCATTTATCCCAGAAGAGGAGAAATGGGCTAAGGAGTAAACTCACATTTAAAGCACTGCGTGTTGGGGCTTTATTAATATGCCATCCTCCTTTCGGCTTTTTTACAGCCATATGAGGGCGGCAAGGGATTTGAGGCGTGTTGTCCCCATTTTTTAACAATCGCTGCAGCTGCATGAACAAAGGAAGAAGCTGGAATTATCAATGCGAAGTAACACGAGACAATGGTGCTCGCGTATCACTCAAAACACAATTGAAGCACATGTGCACCAACATAAAAACAATGTCCGTGTCAGTGCATGTGCACGAGTACACAAGCATGCACTGAACAAGATTCACACCGTATCAGTATACACACACACACACACACACACACACACAGATACTTACCAAAGCCATTGTTTCTAAGTAAGGCAAGTTGTCCAATCAATAAGACCACACACAACTCTTTGCAGCACATTATTAGAAAAGACGCTGCCACCAGCTCACGTATCCTTTCCCTTTAGTCCAAACAAAGAGCCTTGGAAGTCTCCATGAGCCGCGCTACAAACGAAACCAAGGCGGTACACTGCCATCTGGTGAGAGAAAGAAAGTCCGACTAACAAGCAGCAGTTACAGGCTAATAATGGAAGACTCGCCTGCCTAATGACCATTGCAAGTGGTGGTGAACTGCTTTGTCTTTTAATCTCTAACATTGTCTGTGCCGCCGCTAAGTGGCTCAAATAGAGCCTCGTTTATTGTTACTGTGAAACCTCGTGAGCACACGCACGCACCTACAAGGGAAATGCGCACACACACATGCGGAGATCCACACACTGGTGCACTCACACATTCCCACAGGTGAGTCAGACATGTATTATGTGTGCGCTTTTCACCGGGATGGAGGGCTTACAGCCCGAGCGAAAGGGCCGCTTTGAACTCTTTCGATGTGCATTAGCATGCTAATAGCCCGCTCCCTTTGTTACCCCTCTGATCTGGGAGAATGTCAGGGCTAATCTGTGCGATGCCTAATGACGGCAACGGGCCGATAAACACTCGCCTTTGAGTCTGCAGCGACGGCAGCGCTTTGGGGGATATGTGCCCATCATGTTTCTGAATGACGAATGACAAAAAGCACACGTGTTTAGCCTTTTAGCTTTCGCTTAAAAAAAACCACTGCATAAAATCACTAAATAAGTCGCTGCTGCCTACGCATAAGAATATTTCATCAGAAAATAACTATTAATACAGTAACAGCATGAGTACCAATTAAACTACTTTTGTTACGTCCACAGGAAGCCAGAAAACTTTTAATCTGTACATTTTGCATTCACATCAGTGTTGCCAGGGAAAACAGAGTCTTTAGTTTTTATTCAATTGCACTTCCATACTCACAAATAGTGTAGAAAATGTTCAATGTAATTTGTGTGAACTTTTGATACATTCCCTCAGAGCTCTAAATGCACTTCATGTGGTGATCATGAGCCATTGGTCTGTATTTTCAAAGTTTTATCCATGCAAATGCATTTTTTGTTTTCTTACACAAAATCTGGGTTTCCTTCCACAAATGTGTTTTTTTTTCTTCATTTTTTCCATGTAGAATCAACTCGGAGGGGCATTATTATGTTATTTGGAAGTATTAAAAAAAACAGTCTGAAAAACTGAGACAAGATCTGGAGTTATGACTTTTAATACCATTTTGAAGACAAGTTATTAAAAAGCTCTACATATAACCATGTGCTTCAGAACTCATCACTCCAGATCCTGTATTTAGGCTAGATGACTTTGCGATAATAAAACTAGGGATCTGATGGATGTCTCCGTGCAGGAATTACTTCACTGAGACATCATAAACTCTACCTTGAGGTAAACTGGTAGCATATTTGTTTCTTTCCTCGTGCTGTTATCGCCAAAGGGGTGCAGAAAATATGTAAATGAGAACAAGTGAGTCGTTAGTTTGGCTGAATTAAAACACAGTCTGGGTGATGATGGAGAGCCAGAGGAGGCTTTAGCACAGTTTGACCCTCTCCTTGCCAGAGGACGAATATGAGTTTTGGAGTTGGCTGAAACAGGAGGAATACGAGAGAGATTTGTTCACGTCTCTAATGTTAAAGACAGAATCGCAAACTGTGGTTTGCCAAGTTAGTCACAGATAAAAAAAGCTGTGGACACATTTTTTTTTGGTCCACAAACTGACACAAAGGCAGGTTGGCTTCACGCAACCTTTTCCAGCTCTGAATGTGTCGTATCCGAAATAAAATCATCTCTCGCACTAACTATTTAAATGTGTGAAAATGTTGTAGTTTGAATGATTAAAACTGTAATCATTTAAAAAGATATCCTAGTTGCAATCAATCATGAGTGACAAATAACTATAATTTAAGAGCCCCCCAAAATGTGGCTGTGGAGGCTTTAAGGGGGTGTGAAGTGTCACTTAAGGGGTCTCAGAATCACGAGGGACCCCTGTATTTCACACATTGGTTTTGTTTCTGGGGCGAATTAATGACATAATCCAGAAGACAAGGAGCGGGGTGATTTCTCCACTGGGTGTACACACTGTAGGCCAACTCTTCTGTACAGAGCTAAATGATCTGCAGCGATATACATTTTGGGCCCCGGACGTATTTGTGCCTTATATGAATAAGTCAATATCACTTATAATAACATTTCATTGGAAAAGAGAAGGGTTTATGACAGCCCTGTGTCAGGACATATGAGAGTATATGATCCATAACGGCGAAGGTCATCAGTCTGCTTTTATTTCAGGTGTTTTGCTGTGATGGGCGTCACGCTGGTCTGGTGGTTATCACTGTTGCCTCTCAGCAAGAAGGTCCCGGGTTCTAACCCGCCCAGCGGCTGGGACCTTTTCTGTGTGAAGTTTGCGTGTCCTCCCCCATGCCTGCGTGGCTTCTCACCACTGCGACCTCCTTCCACACTACAAAGACATGCAGGACCTTAAATGGTGACTCTAACATTGCCTGTAGCTGTGCCAATGGGAGAGTGTATGGCTGTTTGTCTCTAGGTAAGAGACTTAACTGGCAGCCAGGCCTGGGTGTTGCCCCTCCCTCCTCCTCCCCAGCAAACCTCACAGGCTAATCGTATAGAACGTGACTGACTGTTTTGCTCTAATTTGTGCAATTGGAGATAACAAACAATAGCATTTTGATTTGTCATGCATGTCAGCTTTAATCACACCTTACAGATCCCGGTCCATCCTGACAGACGCCCCTTTAAAGATCTGATCCAGATCCGCAAGCAACTCAATTCAATTCATTCATTTAGCAAATGAGTGATTGATATGTGAATGGACGTGTGACTGCTGTCGGCTGACGGTTTTCTCCCCGAGCCTGTCCGTTGGTGTATCGGGGCGGCAGAAGCCATCAACACCTTATTATCAGACGCCGCCATGCTCCCTTCACCGGAGGAGAGCCGTTCTAGGGGAGTGCTGGGCTGAGTGGAGGCTATCTGCATGGCCACAGAGGCTTATCAGGGACAGGTAGCGTTTAACACCTGGCCCACACAGACATTACGTCCCCGTTCTTTATGGCTACAGTATGCTGCCGCATTACGAGCCAAAGAGCGGCGATCGGATCGCAAAATTAAAATCCCTTTCAACCCCGGCAGATGGAGCTGGGGACAAAATGAGAAAAGGTGGGGGTTGCTGGAAAAATGACAAAACACAAGCACGCATTGTGGCTGTGTGGGTGTGTGGGGGTGAAGTGGGGGGGTGTCGCCCACCGCCCCTCCACCACCACTTTGAATTTAATGCCAATGAAAAGCGTGGCGGGCTGGAGCCACACACAAAGCCAAGGTTAACACAAAGATGAAGGGGGGCGATACGGTCACTCGCGCTCGGCTGAAAGGGAACCCTGATGACTTTTCATTCCCAATGTTCATCTTGTTATCTGTAATTGTTATAGAATGGGGCGCTGCTAGTCGCAGGCCGGGCCTTTTATAGTCGGAGTGTTATCCGGCGTGCGAAAATTGATGCTCGCCGCTGGGAGGGGAATGGAAAGGCAGGCATGTGACCGCGTTGCGCGGGGGAAGGTGTCTTTTTGCATCCTGATGTCACGCATGTTGTGAGGACACTCCCTGGGGCGGTGGTGGTGGTGGTGGCTTGAGTGTCTGGATTATTAAAACCTTATCTTTCCTTTTTTGCCTGCGCGATGGACAGAAGTGCTGATTGAAGAGAAAATAATGGTGAGACACGACGGCAGCAAGGGCACATTTCATAAAACATGAGCACACATGCCGATGGTGACACATGGGCGTCTACACAAAGTAGGGAATCAAAAGAATACTTATTTAAGAATGAACATTTCACAGCCTGCCCATTTTACTTTGTTATTGCAGATAAGCAGCACGGCCAAATGCTATTAATATGAATCTCTGGGGATGTTACCTGCCCAAGAAGTATTCTGAACAGGTTGGATTGACCCACTACAATTTAGCAGAAAGATTGAAATAGCTTTGTTCCGACCATGATTCAATTTTTAATCTCATTCAGCATCTGGTCAGTGTGGCAACCTCCAAATGTATTGCATTTGATTAATTCTGTGGAAACCTATGCTTTACCCGTCTTATCATTTGAGGTGTATTGAAGACCCAAGAAATAACTTCATACTCTTTAAAGCACTTCCAGGGGAGCATCATCATTTTCTTTGAACCACCAGTTCAGTTTATTTAATTGTGATAAAGTGAAGTGTAATTATATTTTGTAGTGTACCAACTTATCCTCAACCACTCTTTGCGAAGGCTGTAACTGCAGGAAAATTGATGTCAGCCTTGGGCATGAGACTAAAGAGAATCTTACTAACAAACAAATACCTAGTTATACCCTAAAACTATGTATTAATGTTAGGATTTTAAATGTTAGGATTATGAAAGAAGAATAATAGTCTACAGTCATGCAAGCAGCTTTCCTAGTCCCACTTGTGCTTTGAGGTAATTGCTGTCATCCATGCACGCTAACGCTTATTATCAGCAGGCAGACCTAGGATTTGTCCATGCACATGACAGCTAACCTGCACTCACGCAACTGAAGAAAAGCAGTTTGTAAGAATAATTAGGGGCTCTGTGTGTAATGGCCTGAAAGTGTAAGATGTCCCCGTAATCCGTTCAATAGTTATATTTCAGCCTGAACTAAAGTCTGACAGACATGGCCGTCCTTAGGTCCATGCTGTTAGCATGATTAAACACACACAGCGGCAGACAACAGAGCAAGCTGTTGTGCATGAGCCAAAGGAAACCGGAATAGCATCAGATTTTCACAAGGAATGTCTCATATGTACTTCATTAAAACTCATTGTTTATATTCCATTTTTGTCTAATTGAGTGTTTTCTGTCTCTCTCATTCACATATATATATATATATATATATATATATATATATATATATATATATATATATATATATATCCACTCCGCATCTGCTTTGGGATCCGAACCTTCACTTAAGCGTAACACTAGGGCTGTCAACGAATATTCTATATTGGAGTATATATTCGAACAGTTGTTAAAAAGGCATTTCGGCCACAATAATCACATTGATTAACGCATTCATTTAACATATATAAGATTGTTTCCTCTTTGCCCAGCATTAAATATTATTATTATTATTATTAGTTTGCATGATTCTCATGTGCTAAACTTGTGTAATACACACTTTTATTTTAAAACAATGGCAGGAGAGCAATACTGTACAACAGGCACTGTCAAGCAACAGCAAGTTAGCATACAGTATATAAATCTTTTTTGGTCTAACAGCATAAACAGCTCAGTAGTGAGGGTGGAGTGAGGTGAAGTGGTCTAGCACAAAAACGGATAGAATCTACTATCTAAGACTTTTTACTTTTTAATCGCAGTCTAAGAGAAGCACGTACATTGATGCAGTTATATAATGACAAAATTAACTTTTTTTATCCATTCCTCCGACTTTACATCTTCTTACTCCTCTGCCCCTCTGCAACCAGTAAGTCACAAAGGTAATTGTGTTGCGTGGCGTTGCGTGGCGTGGCGTTGCGTGGCGTGGCGTTGCGGGCGTGGCGTGGCTTGCCTCGCCTGCAGAGGGGACGGGTGGAGGAGAGCCTCGGGGAACTGTGCCAGGTGGAGGTGTAATTGGCTCTGCTTGATTCGCTGAGTAAATTGTTTGTCTCCTTGTTAAATGTAGTACTAAATGCAGTACTGGCGACACGGCAGATAGAAGGACAGGCGAAGCGTCCTGACACAGAGAGCTCAATTACTGCCGCCCTCCTCCCCAACATTAATTACATTACAGTAATTAATGTTTTCAGATGATAAGAGACACCCGACCCCCTTCCTCTGGACATTATGACCAGCAAGAGACAACAAACCAGTCACAGGGCCCGGATGTTGTACTTCAGACTGCTGTTTGATCCAGCATGTTGTCTGTGAGGGCAACAGTTGGTACACGTTGTATCGCCGTCACCCCGTTTCTCACAACTTGTGTGTTCTCCCTTTACTGCGATGCGTCCCCAGGGAGGCTTGTGAGCGCCGCCGTTCATTGCGATTCTAAAAGGAAGATGAATTTTCTTGCGTTGGATTTGTCAACAGTTCTCCCGCACGCTGCATCCAAAGTGGTCTCTCGAAGTTTGGCTCCACCGGTGGTTTGGGAAGCTAGTTGGCTGGCATCAATACTGTGTAACGTTTTAAGTGGTACTTTAGGCTGGTAGTACTTCAGGCTCCGATACTCCGGTGATAAGATGATTCTAGTTTGCAGTGGTTGCAAATAGCTTTGAGATTTAAAATGAAAATGTCCATTTAGAAGTGCAGTACCATTCTCTATGGTGTCGGTTAACGTGCACAGCAGTGGACGCCCTGCCAATGCTCCAAGAAAATGCTAAAATCATTGTCTGAGTTATTAGATCGTTACGTTAACTCACTTATAACTGGCTATGTATATATAAATGTGTCTATATTTAACCACTGGCCGGTATACTTTATATCTACCATATCACAACACACCACTGATTGTTAAACACACACACACACAATCTCATTGAACATGCATGGTTACAAGATTTAAATTCAGTAATATTCCATTGCCTTCCTTAAAGGTCTTTAAGATATGGCATTATCGTAATGACAATAGATGTCCTCTCACAGTGACACAGTGACGCATGCAGAGATAAAGGCAGTGTAGACACTACGTGAGGTCCAACCGCTACAATGTCTTTATACACATGCAGGCCATTCGCCAGGACTGATTCTAATTTCTATCAAGGGAAGAAGTGAGCAGAATGTGCTCCCCGGGTCTCAGGTGTGACGTGAAAGGTCGTTCTGAAATGACACGCAAACGGCAAAGGCCTCAAAGTGGGATTGAAGTGTGCAGTGTCAAAGAGTGTGTGTGTCGCTAAAAAGTTTGTATGCTGTGTGTGTGTGTGTGTGTGTGTGTGTGTGCATGGAGGGGCACAGATGTTGAGACTGCAAGCCAGAGAAAATTGCCTCATCAAAAAAAATCAAATCTGCAGGAATAATTCAGTACCTGGAGATTCACTTGCTTTTGTGGATTAGAGTCGAGTCTTCCACGCTCAAGTGTCGCTTTGAGTCTTTGATACATCACAGAGACAATTTGATTTAATCACTCCCACCGTTTGGAAATTGAGAAGAAAAGCAGCAAAGGGGCCTTTTCACTTTTGTGAAATAGTGTTTGAGGGATCTGGAAATCAGTTCTGCAAACATTACACTGTTCTAAGAAGTGAAAGTTTCTAGAATTTCTTTTAAAGAGACGTATAAGGCAATGAATTTAAAAACAGATTTCAACAAAAATTGTCATTTTTAAAAACTAATACATATTTTATTAATTATTCTTTCCATGAATGCTTGCAGCATGTACGGTGGCCATGAGAGCTCAATCCAATGCTCCTTACCATTTTAATAAAACGCGTGAAAATCCAGAAACCCACCCACCCGTCAAGTGCAAGCATTTATTAGATTACCTATGCTGAAATATTATGCCATTTCTTTAACAGGCATGGAATTGAATAACCAAGCAAATGAATTAAAAACACAAGTATATTGATTAAGAGGGAAGATGAATGCGAAGGCGGGGCCTAAACCTTCACTACAGAGGCATGTTTTAAATTGGTAGTCAGAGCAGACAGGTTGTTGTGAAAGCTGTTACAACCTGTGTGCTGGTACTCGGTACACCTTGTTCTCTTCTCCCAAATCCACTCAGAGACTTGTTTTCCTCCTGCTCATGTGAGAAGAGCACACAGCTCCAGGCCATCGGGAGTTATGGTGTACAGCGCAGCAGCAGATGGTGGTCGGGGGGAAGGACACTCTAATGCTGTCAGGGCCTGTCAAAGATGAGAAGCCTGCAATGATGAATGATGATCACTCTGATTTCGTATCCTATAGCATTTATTTATTACGGTCACCATTTTCTGTGGTGCATTGACACATATGAGAAAAATGTTGATTTGACTTTTGGCTTATGCCAGAATTTGTATGTTTAATTGTGTCCAAATTTGCTTCTGGCTGTAAAAAAAAAAAAGAAAAAAAAAAGCAAATCAACAAATGCTGTATGAAAAGGGATTAAAATGAATGAATATACCGTTCTTTAAACTTTCCAAATCACATGTATGAGCCATTCGTTCTCCTTAAAGGAAATAGATGGTTACTGTGTGATGTAAACCTTCCATGACAATATTAGATCAAATATATCTTTCCCTTTCACACATCTGGGGAACATAACACTCAGTGAGTAAAACCACACATCTGTCATCTTTTTTAAAAGGCCTGTGTGAAATAGTTGTGATCCTTTGTTGACTTTGAGTTCGAGCTCACTGCCTCCTTTGTATCTTTGTCATCTCTGTAAATCATCACCACTGAAATCTTCCTGGGTAAAACAATGCACTCGTACATTCTGTTTCCTGTGTAGCGTATCATACTTTAGACTTCATGATGAATGGTGCTCCTAACTACCTAGTGAACATTAGTGTATTGCACTGCAACACGGTGACATTTGTGAAGAAACCGAATCGTTTGAGCTAAATAGCCTTAAACTTCTTTTCTTTTCAGTCAGTGCTGGATAGCACATTGAGAGCAGAGGAAGCTGACTGCTAAAACTCCAAATGCTAATGGTAATAAAGTAGAATATAAGGGGTGTGGTTTGGAGGTGAGAAGGAGGAATGTGACGCTCTGGGACGTAGGGGTGCATGGATAGGCGACGTGGGCGATTTTGAAAATGAGGGCCTCAATGTCAGTATATCGGTTGTTGGGTGGCAAACTTTAGGTCCCTATTCAATCAAATACTATATTATATATATATAATATATATATATATATATATATATATATATATCATGTGTGCCATCCTCACTGTGAATGCAGTTTTGTTTTAGGTTAAGCTATAGAATAAACATTGAGGTTCAAATAAAGCATCTATCCGGTTTTGTATTTGACGACGGACCTCCAAAAGGGGCGGGTCTCACGTGTGCACAAATAACGAATTGACTTAAAAGTTAACACCAGTCTGATACATTGCGTTTTCAGAATTTGTGTTTGTTTGCATGCTGCTTGCTTGATGTATGAGACCTTTTTAGTATCGCTGACAGAAATAAATCTGCCCAGGTAATATTAAAGGGTTCTGTTTCATCTCAACTCCAGTTTTCTCCAACATCAGACCCATTTAATTCAATTTTGTTTCCACCAGAATCAACCGTGCAACTTGAGCTTGCTTTCATTTAAATTTGAAGTCTTTTGACCTGCAGCAGCCAAACTGCTTTTCTGCAGTGAAAATCATTACGCTTGAAATTTGTTTACTCATAAACCTCACGGCTTTCAGCTTCAGTTCGCAGGCTGGAAAGTTCCGCTCCCCATTTAAAGAAGTCACTTTGTTGCCCTTTAGCACCAAGCACATTTTATGAACTGCATTTGTTTTTGTCTGACATTTAGAGTGAAACACTTACCAGAGCGTCCAACCTTTATTGCTACGTTCATTCACACTGCGTTTCATATTAGTGACATCATCACAACCAGACCACCTGAACTGGAAGTATCCAAGGTACCACATCAACCACGTCTTTTTCTTTGGAAGCTGGACTCTTTTATCTGGCATAAAAAAGGTAGTAATTGATAAGAATTCAGATTGGGTGGGTTGTTCTTTTGGATGTGGTCCTTATGTTGAAACATGAAGATGTTCATATTTCTAACAATATTTCTTCAGCGGCAATCATGACTTTCTTTTAGCAAGAATACTGAAAAGGCAGCATGAAGGGAACGGCTGGGCTCACTGATGTATGAAGTGTTTTGATGCATCTGTGGTTGTGTGTGTGTGGGGGGGGTTGAGAGGGAACCAAAATATCAAACCTCCAAATTAAAAATCCCTGTAAGTCAGTAAGCAGCTGTGCTCTTTCTCTCCTACCCGCCACACTGGGAGTTTCTAGTTGAGTCCATGAATAGAAAACAGCTCATTTCTGATGTGGCTGTTTCTTCTGAATTATCCTCAAATCCATGAACCACACTTCACTTTTCCTCCCCCGATGAATGCGGAATCTATTTCTCTATATCTCCAAGTCCAAGCTGAACAAAGCGTGTGTTTGTGCATGTACGTCTGTTAGGACCTCTCTCCCACTGGGACAAAGTGGTGTGACAGGTCATGTCACATGGCGGACAAGTGGGAGATGGGAGCTCACCAACACGCGATAAAGCCTGTCAATCTCCACGGCAACATTTCTAGCCCGGCGGAGAAAGTTGTCTTACCCAACTGACATTTTCTCAGCAACATGTCCTGCTTCTTCAGCCTCTTTTCCTTTTACAGGTTATTTTAACCAGGCAACTACAAAAAGGCCCAAAAGACAACAAAGGGACGCACACAATGTCACACGCAGAAGTGTAATGGCGTAAAGCGCAAAGAAATATGTTCCCCGGAGGATGAATTATGAGGACTTTGATGATCCATCGCTGTCACCGTTAGTAAATACCTATAAAACTAATCCCATGCTGCACTGTGTGCTTAGTTGCAATTTACGCAAATGTTAGCATGCTAAACGATAATAAAAAGACAGCGCACAACATGCCCGCTAAACAGGAGCATGCTGACATTAGCATTCAGCTCAAAACACAGCCGTGCCTGGACGCAGCTTCACGCATTGCAGATTGCACTTTTAAAAAGAATGGGAAGTACAAGCGTTTTATAAAAGTGCATCCAAAGCGAGCCTTAAAAAATAAAAATCCTTCAACTCAGCCAAAAGAGCTTTTTATCAAAGTCTGATGGACAAAAAGCGAAGTCACTTGGTGGTTAATACTAGAATAATGCAACCTTATCCCTCAAATTGTGAGGAATTTAGATCATCTTTGCTCAGCTCCTGCTGCTGTTGACCTGTCATTGTTGCTAAAGGTTCAGTACACGCTGCATAGACCCACTTTAATGTTTTCCGTTTTTTTCCCGCAGGCAGCTGCCCGCATGACCGCTTGGACTTGGAGAGTTTTGAGAGGTGTAGCCCTTTGATCCGAAAGTGAGTTTGTTTGAGGTGAAATATTTAGATTTAGCTTGAAGTGAACAAATTAAGGCTCTTCCTCCACACTTACTATTGCTGAAATGCCTTTGGGCCGAGAGGCTCCCAGCAGCAGCAGACTCTGGGTCCCAATATGTGTGAGTTTGAAGTGGATGGTTGCAGAAAAAGAGCTTCCTCGGTCCAAAACCCCCCCCCAGTTAAAAACCTACTCTTCTCTCATCCTCTCTCCTCGACGTTCCTTTGCTCTTGTACTTTTATACCTTCCTCCTTATTTTTTTAAAAGCAGCAGCACGCTCATTAACATTTGACTATACGTAGTTAATGATGCCTCTCTCCTGTAAATTTAATCTCCTGCTTGTTTCACGGGCAAGTTGTCTGGCGACTGATCTGCAACGCAATAGATACAAGGGACCTCACACAAAGACACAAAATGCAGTTTAGACAAGAGTCTTTTTAAACAGGTTTCTGAAACGATCTGTAAACCCTCCCTGTCCTGCTGTGAAACCGCCTCCATTGGGTACAAACTGCTCCCATTAAGTGATTCTCCACGGCCGAGGAAATAAGGAGAGTGAGAATGGAGAAAGCCTTTAACGTCTACACTTAAGTCTTAGTTCATTACGCCTGTGAATGTCGGTCAGCGTGTCATAATTGTCAGTGTAATTGGGACAAACAAAGCAATCTTGAATCATGAACCACACAAGGGCACCAACGTACGCTCCCCGCTGACAGACACTCGAGGCCATTTCATTATTATTCTCAGAAGAAAACCGCCAACAAGGACGGCGGCTACAATGAGCGGTACGAGACGGACGGAAGGAAGGAGGGAGGCGAAACAGAAACAAAAGCTCGGGGAAAGCATATGAAAATGAAAGTGACCGTGACAGTGACTGCCCTGGAGCAGAAAAAGCCTTCACCAATTACATACACCGCTACCTAGAAACGCACACGTACAAACACCCACACACACCCACACACACCTCCTATCAATTTCCTCCCTTTTCAAGCTTTCATGCAGAGTCAATCACAGGAGAAAATACAAGAATCCTTCTTTCAAACTGTCAAAATGCACCGCAAGTGTGAAAAAGCTGCCTAAAGTCATAAAAATGAATTCCACCTTGAATCTCATGGCTTCAATTTGAGTGAAGGTTAAAATTGCCACCCTCCCAGTAATATGTATGGCGGCAAGAGGAATATGAATTTCTTCATATTGATTCTTGTGAGAATTTAGTGGCAGATTTTATTCACTGTCGATCCGGCTCGTTTAAAAAAAACAAATGTTCACAAAGTTGGTTGTGGCGATGAGTTAATCCTGATAATTAGTCGATGCGTATTTTCTTATAAATAGGTGAAGATCATTTGAATATCGCCCTATAATTGCATTTTATACCGAATCGTTGATTAAACTTCAATTTCCCATTGGGTTGACATGTTCACCCCCGAGGCAACATGTGGTAACAAACAAACATTTCCGTTGTTCAACTGTCAAGGCTTTTAATGTGAAGGAATGACAGGAAACAAAACCTATTTTTCAAGATAAAAATAATTTGGCTGCGCCCGAGGCAAGTTGCCTTCTGCGCTCAATTTAGTTTTTCTGACTATATATTTCCCGGCTTGAACCTACGGCTTTTTTAAGAGATCCTGTGAAACAATATTCAAAACTTCTCTTCTCCTCCCATCCTGAGGAAATTAGAGAGACTATTTCTGTCTCCGCTTCGGGGTGTTTAATAGCTGCTGATATCTGCCGTCTTGTCAGCCTTTTGTCACACCATTGTTGTCTTTGTCGCTCCCAGTAATCCACATCAAAAAAAGAAAGCCCTCCAAGCATCGTGTCATTACTCTGCTTGTCACGCACCGCTTCAGAATCCGTTTTAGTCTTCCGCGTCGCTCATTTGTACCATCCGTCGCATCGCTGAATTGGACACTTCAATCCATTAGGCTGTTTACCAGTGTACAGTTTTTATGTTTGCTTCAGTCAGAGTGGGACCACAAATTGAATATATTTCACTTCTTCAAACAGAAGAGGCTGCTGACAAAATGATCAAGAAATTCGGAGTGAAAAGAGGTCCTGTAAACACACCAATCAATGCTCCTTACGGAGTTTTCAAAGAGGCGGGAGCTGTGTTTGACGGGATGAGTGTGAATTGGTTTATCTATTTAGTGATAACGAGTCAGCCACAAAATCTGGATAGATAAGGGAATTGTATGGGGAGTGTGCGTGCATACAGATGACACGTGTACTAATTCGGCCGGCGTATGAGTGCTGTGCATCTCGATTTTGGCTGATTCGTCTGTGTGCTCTCAGTCAAAGACGTAGTTCCATCACACGGCACCGAGCACTTCCTTCTCCTGCAGGTTCAGGCCATCACGGAATCTTTGCCTACCTATTATTTTCCTTTGCTGTCCTCCCCCACCCGGCCATCTCCTCCCCTTAGTGGGTCTCCCCAGAGGGCTTGTGACTGCTGTAAAACCTTGTATCAAGGCGTTGACCTTACGGCGAGCTTTCGACACACGGGCGCACACACACAGCCTCAGCTCCACTGGCCAGCTCTGCCACGGCAACGTAGCTATCTGCAGCTGATGCTGCGGAGCTGATAACTGTCTTTTTATCTGTCGCTTAGCAGCACAAAGGGACCTGGGCATTGATCAAATGCCAGCAGACTGATGGCTGCTCAACAGGCTGTTTTTTTTTTTTAAGCCCCCGACACTGCCTAGGGGACAGACGGAGAAAAGAGAAAGAGGATTCAGCTGTGTATCGGGCAGAACGAGGCCTAAACTGATTCCATGGGAATACAGGGAAAGTAGCACAGAATGCTCGCTGGTGAGCTCTGCAAAATGAGATGAGAAGGATACGAGACTGTCTGGTGGAAGTCGGTGGAGGTGTTGTTGTTCCACAGCAGGAGTAAGGCTGCGATTCGGCGGGCATTAGCTTCTCCAGTCTCCCTGACTGAATTTACACCTGAGCTTCCTATAACATACAGTGGGGAGGACAAGCATGATATACTACCGATTTTGCACATTTTCCCACTTACAAAGCATCCATCCATCCATCCATCCATCCATTGTCAAACCGCTTATCCTGCACACAGGCTCGCGGACTTACAAAGCATGTAGGAGTCAAATTTTCTTCAGGCTTCAACTGTGAGTGACGGATTCTAAAACAAATCCAGAAAATCACATTGTATGATTTTGCAGTTTATTGCATGACTTATTTAATACATCAGAAAAGCCAAGCTTAATAGTTGGTACAGAAACCTTTTGTTTGCAATTTCAGACGTCATAGGTTTCCTGTAGTTCTTGACCAGGTTCGCACACAGTGCAGCAGGGATTTTGGCCGACTCCTATAGTCTTTCTCCAGATCCTTCAGGTTTTGGGGCAGTCGCTGCTTTCAGCTCCCTCCAAAGATTTCCTATTGGGTTCAGGTCTGGAGACGGGCTAGGCCACTCCAGGACCTTGAGATGCCTCTTACGGAGCCACTCCTCAGTTGCCCTGGCTGTGTGTTTCAGGTCGTTGTCATGCTGGAAGACAGCAGACCCAGCCACGACCCATCTTCAATGCTCTTACCGAGGGAACAAGGTGGTTGGCCAAGATCTTGCGATACACGGCCCCATCCATCCTCCCCTCAATACGGTGCAGTCGGCCTGTCCCCTCTGCAGAAAAGCATCCCCAAAGAATGATGTTTCCACGTCCATGTCCGGGGTTGGGATGTGTTCTTGGGGTCTTACTCCTCTTTCTTCTCCCTCCAAACACGGCGTGGTGGAGTGGAGTTTAGACAGAAAAAGCCATATTTTCGCCTCATCAGACCACATGACCTTCTCCTTTACCTGGTGATTGGCAAACTTCAGACTTGAGCAGGGGGATCGTGCAAGCGCTGCAAGATTTTAATCCATGTTGGCGTAGTGTGTTACTAATGGTTTTCTTTGAGACTGAGGTCCCAGCTCTCTTTAGGTCATTGACCAGGTCCTGCCGTGTAGTTTTCGGCTGATCCCTCGACTGTTATGCCCGATGTCCTTACCCAGCTCTCTGGTCTTGGCCATTGCAGAGAGGTTTGAGTCTCTAATGAGTGGAGAAAAGGAGGGCTTCCCAAAGACAAACTAACAGGTCTGTGAGTGCCAGAATTCTTACTGTTTGGTAGGTGATCAAATACTTGTCATGCAGTAAAATGCAAAAAAAAAAGTTTAATCACACAATGTGATTTTCTGGATTTTGAGTTAAAGAGTACCTACGATAAACATCACAGACTCCTACATACTTTGTAAGTGGGAAAACCTGCAAAGCGGCAATGTATCAAATACTTGTTCTCCCCACTGTAGTTCAGACAAATAACAAGAGATACATAAATATCAAGTGAATACCTAGAAATGGCCATGTTTTTGAAACCTGTATGATCTGGATGCAATGGTTTGTTTGTTTGCCGCTATATAATCATCTACACAAAAGGCACTAACCAATGGATCTTATTCATAAACATTTCCATGGCAACTACAGGTCAGCTCATGATATTTGCCATAGAACAAGCAGTAGGGAAACAAGAATTGAATAGCTAGGCCTATAATTAAGGTCAACATACCATAACAATGCTTGATATCACAGCAACCAAAGAAGCTATTGTCTTCCAATGACGTTTACGGGAAGCAATATAGTGTAACCAAGATACACACCAAACCTAACCAAGCTCAAAAAACCCCGTGACGAGCTGTGCTCCATGGATTAAAGCCCCAGAGGCACACTGTACGGTCTGTGAGGGTGTAGTTCTGTCCCACTGTCAACCCATTGAGGACTCTCTTTCAGATGTTGAGACTTACTTAACACTTTTCGTAAGGCCGCCTTTCAGCAGACTTTGCTTCAGAGAATCACCCACGATTCATCATTTCATCGTTCATCATAAACTCTGCAAGCACAAGACTGCATAGGTGTTTTCAGACCGAAGACTGCTTTCTGAGGTGCTAGATTAGTGACAAGGACACTGCAATCGTTGCAGTTTGTATCTCTTCCTGCAGCTTCAACAGCATTTACCAAATTCGAAGCATTGTCAGTAGTCCCAGGTATAGTTACATTGGCTCGCTCCACTTTATTCATATCTTCGGGTAAACCATCGCTGGTGTGACTTTCCGAAGAGCGGGGCTTTTCATCTCCCATTCAGTGGTGAGGTAATGTGGCGTTACGCTCACTTTGTGTGGACTTGAGGCTGAACAGCTGTTGTCACTGAAACATCAGGCGCTTCGGACATTTCGTTCCCTATTTGCACTTTTGTCTTCTTTTGCAAAACAGGAATTACAATCTCCATGAAATGGGACGGTGAAGGAGTAGAGTCAAAGGGCTCAACAACATGAAGCATGTAAGTAGGACCCACATTTTCCACTACAGAATGGAGTGTGTGGCTGTGAACGCACCAATCGCCCTGGCATTTGCTTCAGCCCTGTTCTCAATCCGTAGGAAGTAGCTGCTGGAAAGTCTGTAACTCTACATGCGTCCCAGAATAATTGTGCCTTTAGCGGAGTAGCTTGCTTTTCCTCCATGTTGGGAGTGACAGACAGTGTGGGCTGCCCTGTTGAGTGCAGGTGCTCCACTGAGCATATTTCAGCTGTAGTTCTTTTTCCAAATGCAATAGTATTATTGCAACAAATTGTTCGGTTCACAATGTGTGCTGAACCAAAACGCCTTTCACCAAACGGTTCTATTCAATTACGTGCACTTTTACTCCTCTCAAATCAGGAGTGGGAGGAGAATATATAAATGAAATACACACATTTGTGCCTAAAAATGTTATGCTGTTAGCATGGTGGTGTTTGGGAGTACTGTCCCATTTGTACATACATATATATTATACTCAAAGGCCTAATCCCAATGTCCCCCCCTGAGCCCTGAACCCTCAGGGGACTGAACCAATGTTAACTAATGTAAGTGGTGGAGTGTGGGAGTCTGTAAGGGCTGTAAATATGAATGGGCAGCGCTTCCCGTCACCTTGAGAACGTCCCAAAAACATCAAGGTTTTAATGTCACTTTTTACTCCCTAATTTGAATATCTTCCAGGCTCTGTCTCCATAAAATTAATTTAAGCAAAATTTTGTCCAAACTGCTTCAATGATATTTGATAAATAAATGAGTAAATATCATTTAATTTCATGTTTTTTTTTACATTTTTTTAATCATTAATCTTTTTTTGTAAATTTGAATTTGGCAGACTGAACAACCATGTGCCGTCCTCTTTGTTTACCTTCATTACGTCTCCATGCTTTCACTGGTTATCCCGTGTGTAACGACATGTAATAAGTAGTACATGTACATGTAGTACATGTAGTAAGCTTTGTTAAAATTGTCTTTGTTCTACTCGTCCTAACCAGTTTTTGTTTTCTTTTTCCTTAATAGAGTATCAGTGTTGCTGGGCTTAGCATCTGAGGTGAGGTCTCCACACCTTATGCATGCATGAATAAACCCTGGTGGAGTCGAGAGGACAAGTAATTTACCAGTTGCACACTCCTTAAGGGACCCCGAGTGTAGTCCGCCTCCCCACCAGTGGCTTCTACTTCAACCCAGTGTGTGATTTATGTTGAACAGGTTATTTTACGTTGCTTTTAATAAGGTCATTTTAGATTTAACTGTAATAAAGAATTGTTTACGGTGCCTCGCTGTAAATATATTGAAACCCTTGCAGCTCCTTTTCCCTGCAAACCTGAATATATTTGCTTTGTTTAAAGCACTAACTAACCTTGTTTTTTTTGTCACTAACTAATCAGCAAACCTAACAACTGTAACAAAACAATATCTCAAGGTTGTTGGGCTGATATTCCCTTGCTTGTAATTCCCCAAGTGGTATTGCTGGAAAATCCCAGGTTAAAAGCAAACTATCGTTTGGGTATAGTAGACTGAAAACGTGTATGAAGTAAAGCGTGAGTATTAAACATAAGCCATCACCCAATTCATACAATTGTTCCATCCCCAGTCACCTGATCATTAAACACAAATATCACTTGCATGTTATTTAAAAACCTCATTCTGATACCTGGCTGTTATCATGTCTATATAGTCCTGTTGACAGCTCCAACTACCATTACAGGGAGTCGCCTGGGCATTCGTGCGTGCGTCACTATACTCTGCGAGCACAATAATGAAATCCTGTTGGAACTCACATCATGCAGCAGATTAGTTCCTCTTTGTGAGCTTTTTTTGAAACCGTACAGCACTTCTCCGCACAAAGCCAGACATGTGGGAAATCCCGGCAGCAGTTTTAAGAATAGAGATGCATAATGACATTTTAATTTGGTGTCTCCTTAACAAACCCGTGGCTTCTTTTGTGCAAGCGACCCAAGCCTCAACATGGATGCTTTCAGAAATAAACACAGGGTGTCAGAGGGGGGGGGGGGGGGGGGGGTGGCGTTACTGTCTGGCACCACAGTGACAAGAGCCACCTTTGTTGGATAGTTTCCAGGCTCAAGAAGACTCACGTCGGCATTTAATTATGGTGGAATGGAAGCACTTTGTTTCTCGGTGTATTTTTCTATAAATGAGGCCGGGATTCTGATATTTTGAAGGATCCTGTGTTTTAAGGGTCACTTCACTCAAACCTCTGTGGCCATGCAGATGGTTCTGTTTTTGTCTCCAGAGGTCAGGGGAGCAGCAGCAGCTGTTTCATGATTTAAATTTGTATCCTGTTCTTATTCAGTGTATTTTCCTTGATTTCATGCTGGACCTTTTAAAGCCTTTTTAGAGTCTTTTAAAAATAACCATTTGTTTAAATTGTTCACCCTGTGTTAAGTTGAATTCTTGTTAGAGTTTTCAAAACAATCCCAGTCCTATTCATCCAGTTGTATGTGTTGTACGTATTTGCTAAAATGTATTCTCATCAAGTGTGTCATTTATCCTCTATTTAGCTTCTCTGTTCACTGGAGGCCTTTGAGTTTTCAGGAATCTGAAGTAAAACTGTTACTATTACTTTAATGCTGCTTTTAATACATTTTATATTGAGGATATATGAAATAAATACGTATATAAAATTAACATTAATTATTTTGGTTATACTGCCCACAACCTGAAGGACTTTGTTTCAATCTCACCGCCCCATTAGCATTATTTAAGCTGCTGGTTGGGCAGCTTTTAACAGTAAATAGCCACACATTTCCAATATTGAACTAAAAGAAAAGTAAATAATACGTAATTTGACTTAAGGCAAACAAACTAATCACACTAATCCAGATGAAAGTATACACGCCAGGATTGGATAAATAAGAAACTTACCAACAACGTTTTAACTTTCAAAGATGGTAATATGCCAGTGTGCTTCTAGACTTGTGCAAACCCGAAACCACCGAAAGATCAATTCATTAAGGGATGCAAATCTATTTTGCCTTTAGTGGGTTTAGATACATGGATCCATAAATCAATTCCCTCAAGTTATAATTTGTCCCTCAATGACTCACTTGGTCAGACGATCCTGTCCATGTTTTACGGTGTCCTTATCTGCAGCACTCACTCAGCGTGGTGTGACTGGTGAGCTTCACCCAGACATCACTTGTCAATCAAACAGTTGTTGGCCGATGCTGCGACCTTGAGAGTTTGTCCTTGCATGTGCTGTCTGTTGTTAAGGAATGGGTTTCTGTTAAATGGTGTTCTGTTAAATGGGCATGTGTGTGTGTGTGTGTGTGTGTGTGTGTGTATATAAATACATATATATATATATATATTATGGACAATGAAATTAGCTTGCTTTGGTTACATCCATAAAACACAACATGGCAAAAAGAAACCTAAATAGTAATCTAACTAAAAACCTTTCACTTCTGCACATCCCGTATTCCGTTTGTAACTGCGACAAGACACTGCACACATTTTCACAATCACCATGTTTATTTTTACCTCCAAATTACTGCCTTTCTTCCAGTCACACAGCAGCAGTGAATGTTGTTTCTGCCTTTTCCTCTCCACCACTCATCCGTCATGGTGGTGATAGGGGAGCGATTCATGTCACGCACTCCGCATGTATACGCACGTCTTCCATACATGATTTTCTCCGACATGAATCAAAGCAGTGGTCAGTAGGGTGAAAGCCTGTTGAGAAGGTATTGTACCAACACCAACCCCTCCTCATCTTGAACGCGCCGGCCTCCTCCCTCCCTCCTGTTCCAATGTATATACACCCATCTTTTAAAGACTTCTTTTTTACTTGTCATGCCATCATGGACACCACTGTAAATGAGAGCTCTGAGAAGATTTGTCTCAGCTGATTGATAATACCTCTGCAACTGTTGATACAAGGGAAAGATCTAATGTGGAAGGTATCCTGGTGACATTTGTCAAAAACTGTGTGTTTTTTCCCAAAGGAAGATAAATAGGCCATCTTTGTTGTTTATGAGGCTCAGGTGTAGCCTCTCTTTTAACTTAGTTTTATTCAAAGGGGAAAATACTACCTCCAAACCCAAATATGTCATGCTGAAGGTTGGCATTTCATACACAAAGAGAAGTTTCAACTGCCACTTAGCTTTCCGTCTTGCGAATATTTCCTACATTCAGATTTAATTTAAGGTTGGTGCTGACAGTGCCTGCAAAATTCAAATGATTCATTTTGTGGATGCCTCCCTCTCGCTATTCTCCCTCTGACTTTTCCAAAAATGAAAGGTAAAAATAACATAAGGAGATGTGTACCCACTTGGTGCCCTGAGTATTCAGCTATCATTGCTAATTCCAGAATATTACAGCCCCTTCAGCCCGCCGCTGCTCCCATGACACGAGTGGCTCTTATGGGCTTTTTTCATGGAAATTCAAGGAGGGTTTTCTTGCTTTTCGGGCTCACACAGGTGCAAAGACAAAGAGCAATTATTCCAACCTTTCCACAAACAGCCACGAGGAGACGTGGGTTGTGGAAACAGGCTGTGTAATTTTCTGCCCTCCCAAATAAAGACTTCTTACGTATCAGACCATGAGGAGCTGGAGACAAGAGTACGTTGAATCCATGCGTCATTTTCACAATGCCCTTGATTGTCCGTTTGAGGCCTCGTCAATGGAATATGTAGGGGGAAGCAATTGCTGGAATAAATTACACGTTGTCTGTATTTATTGTTTGATATTTCCATTTCAGGTATGGTAAATCACTTGAAGTTTTGTTATTTTGCAAACTTTGACACAATTTGTCTTTAATAAACAGCACTTTTCCCTCCAGGACCCAACAAGGAAGCTTAATATAAACCTATTAAGGATGTATTAAACTACTGATGAATCAGCATTACTTTAATTTAAAGTTTGGGGACAATTAAAAAAGTTAATTGAGATTACATTTTTTGTGTTCATAATCTGGCATTCAGCATAGAGATACACAGTAATGGAAGCAAATAGTCCTGTGATGTCGCCGAGGACTGCAAGTTAGCAGAAGGTCTGAGTATCTGATCGACCCATTCCACTGCAATGAGAACCCGGCTGGGTCTGCCGGTACTACACAACAGCTGAGTGACTCCCAAACTGATCCAATGTGACAAGGAGTTGTGGTTCGGAGCAGGAGGCAATAACTCAAAGGTGACACGGTGCATTTTCAAATCTGTTTTTTCAAATCAAAGTACCTTCGCCGGCTAGATGTGAGGGACGAGATTAGATGTTCAATCCCGACTACATCCGTCCCTTTGGCCCGGCAGGCTGCCACATGACATGCCACCACAACCACCTCGTTAGACATGGTGAGTTCAGATGAGCATCGGCTTCAACACTTTCTGACTCACCACCATGGTGCTGAAACAACACTTTTTATCATTTTAAGTCAATGGCAACATATACAAAAAAAAAAAAATTGCATATTGCTGGAGTTGCACATGTGTTCAGTGCTGAAAATTGGGGCCCAGAACCGGAAAAGTTTTGGACCCCGTGGCTTATGATTTGCATTTGAAATGTCCAGCGGGAGGAGCAACTAAACCAGTACCTAAAAAAACAGAGTTCCTGGCAGCCATGAACAAAACCGAAAGTGGTAGTTTTACCCACTGTTTTTGTGTCCAAGGTTACATCTCTAGAACGCTACATACTACAATACACATCGATCAGGATGAGAAGATACACAACATGTAAATGAGCGAAGTCTTGGCCATTGGGTAAATGTAAACATGCATGCAGCATATGGTATGGTATCTCCCAAGGTCTGTTATCTGTCCTTTCGCCGGCTTTAGACAAACTGTAACAAAAGCGAGGCCTCCAAACAAAACTTCCCTCACAGCTGCGCAGTTGTCTGCATTGGAACAAAGAAAAGACTCTTCTCTCCCTCTTGCCTTCTCCGAGGCAGCAAGATGAGAAAATATTAAAAAAGAAAATGACAGCAACACTTGTGGCTCAGTGCTATTGTACCAGCTGAATAACTAATCTGCATCTGCCTGCTGATTTCCACACGGCTACGTCCCTGACGCCCCCAAACAGGGCTGAGGTGGTGCTGGGATGGGGGACGACTCCGCAATCAGTCCCCAGCAGCACGCGGAGGTGCTGCTGTAATTAAGGAGCAGTGTCCTCCATGAATCCCATCCGTGAAGCAGGACTCTAATTCCCCACTAATTGAGGCCAACGCGGAGAGGGCGGAGGGAGGGGCGAGGGGGGTTCGGGGGCTCCTGCCGGGCGGACCGACCACTGAGTCGGATGATTAGCTGAGGTGTAGGAAAAGGTAACTGGCAAACCGAACGGCGGCAGCACAGCCCGACACACCTGCCCACCCTCTCCCAGCCCCCCTGCTCACTCCCCGCTGCTCTCCGATGGAAACCCGACCCCGGGTGGAGGCAAGCGTTCCCATTTTTAGCTCCACTTTAACGATATAGCCGCTTGCTCTGCGGGTTGGAGAGCAGGCGGAAGAGGAAGAGGAGCAGGCGGGCTTGATTGATTCGACTCATTTGGATTCGCGGCTATTGCGGTTGTGATTGCTGGCGACGGAGGTTCGTGCAGACTCCTGAGAGAAGAAAAGGGTGGGGGATGTGTTTACGGCACGCTCCAGTTGCTAAAAGTGCTCCGCCTGATAAAGGGAGTCGTTTGTGAAAATGGGATCTGATTACCCTGCTGTCATCAAGAGTTGCGGGGCCTTTTTTGAAGCTCATCATATTTTAAGTTCATTGCAAAGAAAAAACTAAAGCGAAGGTGGGGAGAGCCGTCACACCCGCTGACTCAGGTGCCTTCAGGTGACAGTTGTTTTGTATTCGTAACTGTGCCGTTCACCATCTGGGATGAACGCGATGACTCCTTTTCATGTGTGCTCTTCACCAGAGGCCCCCCGGGTAAAAAAAAAAGCACTGCGGAAATGGCTGTAAGGCACAATGTCACATCCGTCAACTCCTCTCTGTCTCTGTTTATATATGATATATATCTTTACATTTTAGAGCACTTTCCGACAGCTGACTGAGATCTACCCGCAGTCGTCACCATTGTCGTTGAACCTGCATACCTGCACATAGGGCCGTCACAATATCACATTTTTGTTGTGCGATTATTGCACCAACATTTATTGGGATATGCGATATTATTGCAATTTTCAGACCTGGCGTCCAGAGCGGGCGAAGCATCGGACTTGCGATGCGGTCGGAGGCCGGAAAGGCGCCGCAGCAGCTGCAGGGAGAGACAGGGCGGCTCTGACAGTTGGTCTGCCCGGGAGGAACGCAGGACGGCGTTCCAAAGAGACGGACGAGCAGTCCGGAGGAACCGACAGTAGTTCAGGTTAAAGACCGGGCCGATGGTTGTTGTTTTGGGTGATGTTTTAGCTTTGTTAGCTTAGTTGGGTTCACTGCTCCTCTTCACCAGTCGGTGTCGCTTTGTGTCCGTGTGCACGCTGCCTAAGCCCCGCCCCCCCTTTCCACGAGGAAAAATGACAGAGGCAGCACAATCGACTTATATCTTGGTGACGTTCTTTTTTATATTTATATGTAAAATGAATATCGCACAACCAAAAATGATTGCACGCCATTTCAGATATGCGATATGTGACAGTCCATGAAAACTGCTCATGCACACACAGCGTTTACAGCAGTAAAGTGCTTCTGATTGTGCCGATTACAGTTGTCACAAAACGCCGCTAATTTACTGCACCCCACTACTTACAGGTGGACTCCTTTGGCGCCTTTAGTGTCCTCTAAACATTTAATTCATTTGAAGGCCCCTCACATGGCCAAGTTATTTAGGAGATGTGAGGCCGAGGTAGACTAAAACAAAGCGCCAAATTTGACTTTGTCTAAACTTGCCGTGGATCGTGGGACGACTTTGAGATTTCGATCAAGTTATTCTGGTGCATTAGGCTGATCCGAGCTGTGGAAAGACCGACTTTACTGAGCGGCGATGGATAATTTGTCCTTTCAGAAGGATTCAGAACATCTTTCCATTGAGTTGAAAAAGCAGCAGCTACAGCGAATCTCCCTCTGAAATGACTTCAGAGACATTGTGTTCAAGCACAGGGCCTTTCACTTTAAAAACGCAATCTGTTCAGTCTCGTAAAGGCCTCAATTAGATGAAGGCTACCCTGATGTGGGGGGGGGGGGCTCTTCATCCTCTATGTGTGCCTCTCAATACAACAGAACGTACCGTGGGAGGTCAAGTAATGGGGAGTGCTGGGAAGTGTAGTCATTATGTTTGAGGGTGACGGCAACTAATGTGCGTTCGAAAATAATGTGCCGTTTTGTGACCACTGCTGTGTCCTTGTTTAAAGCACCAGCGCGGCTTGCATGGCACTCAAAAAGAAATAGTTAATTGGTAACCGATCTGACCTTGTTTGTAATTCAGCTTTGCCCCCAACAAGCTGACGGGCACATCAGTTACATGTGGTCTAAGAAATCCAGCCGGACCGGGTTTTATTCTTTATCTTTTTTTTTTATCCACAAGGGGGAAAAATGAAGGATCGCCTCTGAAATCGCATCTGGCATCACAGGCCGGAAAGTTGGCAAAATTGATGGAATTAACATATCTGTTGTGCAATCGCATTCCCCGTGGCCAGCGTGAGTGCGCAGTTCATCCATAAAATATGACCGTCTGAGAAACAAATATTGAAATCACACCTGTCAAAATGAAGTTTGGGCATGTGCATGTAGGGATAATGTTTAATTAGGGAGCAGAGAAGTCAATGCTTTGGCTTTTATGAGACATGGAAATCAAAGAGAATCTATTTGCATACACCTAGTATCGACGTTCGAGTTCCAGTTTATGTTGGCTGTTGTTCTTTGTTCGTGTTGTCGTTTTCCATTTGCATTTACAATGTGGAGGAATAGGGTAATAAAAGTACATCATGGTGTATTTATTGAGGATGCATTGCCCTCTGGTGGGCAGCCATGAAACGGCCTTATTTGTACAGCAGCTACCCAAGTGTGTGTGTGTGTGTGTGTGTGTGTGTGTGCGTGCGTGTGTGTAACAGCTCAAAGCGGGTTCATGCATGAGCTCTCTAGTTTACCTTGATGAATTCACATAGAAACATCTGAACGCCACTAAGACCAGCCGGGCAGGCAGAGCGACACGAGCACGGCGGCTCCGTGGAAGCTATTTCCTCGAGGTCCGAGGGTCAACATGCAGGTGGGTGCTGCTGCAGCTGGTGCCTCCAGGGCCCCCGAGGAACCTAATCATACGTTTCAGGGTGAAATGATGAGAATGCGGCAGCTCAAAGGAAGATTTGAGAGAACAGCGCAGATAAAATATGTAAAGGTTTTTCACTCGATGTGGATCTTCAGTGACACAGCTGGTACGTCCACCTTTTACCCCCTGAATCCCAAAGACCAACAGGACTCTTCAGATCGCTACATGCGTGTGGAGAATGTCGTCCTATGAGTATCTCCCGAAGTGACTATTGTAGAGGTTCGCAAGCACAAACACAGAGGCACGATGGGAAAGGCTGTAATGCTGGTTAGGTCATTAGTACACGTGTGGGGCCCAAAACAATAAAATGGTTAAAAACATTATTGTGTAAAGTGTTTTGCTGGAAAAGGTGCAAAGTTTCTTTTGGGTCAAAGATTTGTTTGCACGTACAGAAAATATTTTGCTTGTGAAAACAACGTCTCTCCCTTTAAAAGTGAACTTGAAGACTCCCAGACGACACCCACTGCAGACAGAAAACACACAGCAGGTGGGGTTATAAAGCGATTTGGGTGCTCCACAAGCCGACACTACAAACTTCTCAGAGTTTACAAAAAGCAAGGCTAACGAGATAAAAGGAGAGCGGGAGCGGCGGCGGAGGCGGGGAGGGCTGGGGAAATCGACGCGGCGTGGGAGGAGGGCCGTGGCGCTGGAGCGCAGAGGTGAAGGAGATGTAAAACAAAAACAAGAAAATGTGATGGAGACGGACGGAGGAGGAGGCTAACGAGAGGCGGGCTGGGATCCGGGCGGAGGGTTCAGCGGAGCCGGGGAGGTTTAGTCAGATATCCACCCGGCTCTTAAATCACCCGTCGTGACGGATGCACAAAGGCCTGGCTTGACGCCGGCGCTGCCGGTCGTCTTCTGAGCTGTTAATCACGGAGACCTGCGAGGGGCCGATCTCTCAACGTCGGCCGTGGAGACGCCTGGCAGCAACACATGAGTCCCACGCTGCGACCGCCGCGCCGCCGCGCGGCTTTCAGGGCCTCTTCGACGCCGCCATCCACCTGCAACCGCCCCGCGGCAAATACCGGGCTCTCCCCTCAGCAGGCGCCCGCGTTATCTGTGCACGTGTGTGTGTGTGAGAGGGAGGGATGGAGGGAGGAGACGAAGCCATGGGTGGGGTGTGTGTCTGTTATCTTTCTGTCTGTGTGGACACGCGCTGGGTGAACTCTGCAGGGATGAGACGGGTGAGGTGCCGTTGAAATATGACACCTCTCACTTGTTCCCGAAGCCTTCCCTCAGAGCGAGCCTTGCAAGAAAATAAATCAGACGCACTTTCTCTCTCACACACACACACACACCTACACGCGCACACTGTGTTACGACGTAGTTAGGCCGCCTGTCAGTTGTGAAGGAGTCCTATCAGGGTTCACTGCAAACAAATGGCCGCCTCAGCCTGACAGTCGGCTAGCGGAGGGACGCCGAAGCTGGAAACAAGCGCCGGCTCTGACTCACAGCTGGAATACGGACCCGGAGAGAAACAGCTGCATCGATCAGACGGGGGAGGGGAGGTATTAAGAGAGACAGGCCGATTTGGGAGTTGACAGAGCGGGGCTTCTGCTTCAGCGCCGCGTCTACGATGTGTAGCCTTTTAACAGAGAGGGTTGAACTGTGCACTTATTTTGTTTCAGACGAGCCTTTCTCGTAGAAGGGGGTTGTTGCATTTTTCATGACGAAGGGGGAGATGCGGAATGGTTTAGAGACAAGACAAAGAGGCGCTTTGTGAGGGGAGTGCAAAGGCACAGCGGGCGCCTCAGGCAAACGCTAACGTCAGCATGCTAACACGCGCACAGCCAGGATGCTAACGTGCTGATGGTGGGCCTGCGACGTGCATCATTAGAGCTCGGTGTGTTCATTTAGACACGGCGCAGCTGCAAGGCCAGTGATTTGTCGGAATGTTGATGTGTTCTGAACGGGACACGAACATCTGTCCTACATAGTTAAAAGGCACGATTCACTAAAAAAAACAAATGTGAAGGTGCATCCCGGAGACGATTTCACTGTGTACCAACAGTTCTACTAAAGGTTGGTCGAGTTGTTCCATACGAAGGCCAACAGGACGGGTTTTCCGCACTCATACCGAGACAATGGACTGTGGAATATCACTGTTTATCTATTAAAAGCCATTTTTCCCGTCTCATCGACCGCAGTAAAACAAAAAAAGCATCAACGTGATTCAAGGAGAGGATGATCGGTTTAAAACACAAGTTAACGAGGAGTCTGGGAAATCATTTGATACCAACTTTCGCCTCAGAGCATATTCTTGGTCGGTACTAAAAATGGTAACGAGGTCCATAACCCAGCCGTACCCGAGGGCACCGATTCTAGCTGAGAATTGACAAATTAAAACGTGCCTCAGCTCTTGTCCAATTCCTGCCTTGATCTGGGTCTTTCATTGTGAAGCTCAGGCTGGATGTGGCTCTGTGCTGAGATTATCAGGAAAATATGTCATTGTGAGCCGACATGGACGGGGGGACTCAGTCCCATGGTGGAAAAATAACTGGGTTGGGGACATCCATATGTGTTCTAAATACACACATACGCACACACAGACGCTATAAATGCATACATTCAACCAGTTAACACATGCGTGCTCCCAGGAAAGCATACCAAACATGCATGCATTGCACGGCCAAATTGCACAAGCATGCTCCACCCCCCCTACACACACACACACACACAACTTCACAGACAGCCTGGCGCTCAATAAACATGATACACATTCGTGTGCGTGGGCCCGGCTTGTAGCGTCTGGCTCACAGCATGGCGGTAAACAGCGTGCAGCCGAGGCGATGTGGGGACGCGTGCAGGCGGGTTGATTAAAGAGCAATCGCTGCCCCCGCGGTGAGAGAAAGGCTGGCGTAATCACCTTAAGACAACACGGTTTGGGAGCATAAGCCTCTACACACCTCAAATTATGAAAGTTTTTAAGAGGGGTGGTAAAAAGTTGTGGGATGCCTGCAGTTGGCAAAGAGGCCAATAATGGTGCAAGTGGATTCCCACTGAGTGGAAGGCAAAAGGGGGGTCTGATATTCACTGTGCTGATGGGGGGGGGGGGGGGGGGTCACACTTTAAGGACTTGATATTTATAGTTTCCAATCTTTTTGCTCTTTATGTTTTCTTCTCACTATGCAGCTATCCGTCTGATGATCTTATTATATATCATCCATATCTTTCAGGGATTTTAATTGTTATGCCATTCAAAACTTTTAAAGCTGCTCTGTGAATCATTTATATCACACAAAGGGGGCTTTTTTAGCACCTAGCGTTTCACTTTCGTAAAGCTCATCACAGTTGTTGTCCTTTGAATAATCCTCACTTCTCCGATCGGTATTTCCAGTCGCAGCCGGTAGATGTTTCCGCTGTATATTTGTAGTATTTTTGTGACCATGAAGAAGCATATGGACAGATTGGGCGTAATAGTTTGAACTATGATGGTTTCTTCTTTGTCTAACTGTATAAGTAGAATTGGTCCGCTTTAAGCAGCCAAATTACCAGGCCAGGGTTGGCGATTAGTGATCTAGGAGTCCACACTTGCAGAGGTCTCCATGGTTCCCGTTCCTATCGAAGGGACATGCACTATGTCACTTGCTCTGCGTGTTGCCATCCCAAATGCCAAAATGATGACCTCACACGTCGCCTTGTATTTTCATAAACAGTTGGTACAAAATGTGGATTCAAGGAAGGTGAAAAGGGGAATCTTGATCCATTATTAGGCTCAATGTGCAAAGAGTCGAACAAAGCCGTGTTTTCTGAACGTGGCTGATTAACGGCAAACTGAATCGTATTGTGGCCTCACTTATCGAAAGACCTCAAACCAAAACCACGTCAGAGGTACCTTTTGATCAGCCTCAGGAACCTCACGCCGTGTTGACTGTACCCACGCTCCCCCCTGCAATCATCCTCTTCACCCTACTCCCCTCTCCTCCAGACCGGCGGACAATGCGGCACATTACCACCCCCCCCCCCGCCCCCCCACATCGTAGCTCTAGTCAATAGAGAGAATGCAGGAAAGAAAAGACAGACCGATGGATGAACGAGTTGTATTACCATAACCGCACACTCTCGCCGCGACAGGACATGGGCATGTTTCACGTACAGCGTTGATGTGGAACAATGTATTCCAGCTTGTTCCAGAAATGATTCAGCAGCATAGAGACAACAAGCAGGGGGGGGGGGGGGGGGGGGGGTGAAGTGTAGGAGGCATCTGACCACTCATTAACTGGCACAATCCTCAGGTATATAAATGACATGTCACAGATCCACTGTACATCTGACAAAAATGTAAAATCATATATTAAGAACCATAATAACTTAAAAGAAGACGTATGGAACCAGACACCTTTAAGAATACAACATGTAAGTAAAGTGAAGCACTAGTGTCCTTTCCTGTTCTCCTGATGGCTTGTAGCTTTCGAGGTTTCAAAAGGTAAACACTCAACAAAACGACAACATGTATATATTACATCCACAATTCTTTCCAGTTACAATGAGATTGATGAAATGACGACTTTCGCTCTTTGGCAGATGAACATCATCAGCCACACGGCGTGCTTTCACAGGGAGAGTTTGTGGTTTCTCTCTTTCGCCCGCTTTCCAAATTCATCAGTCAAGTAGTCCAGGAAGAAAACACACTGCCGAACCACAGTTGTGCGTGTTGTGAGAAAAATATCCACCAAACGGCTTTTGTGGCGTTGAATGCCACCGAGGGCCGAGGCATGGAAAGGTCTCAGAGCCTCCCGCTGGAGCATGACTTGCAGCACTGCTGTCCATAGAACTTGTGGTTACAAACGCCGTGCTGGGGAACCAAGTGACACCAGCTGAAATGATCCACGCAGGGTTCATCTGCAGAGAAAAACACAGAAAAAGAATGATAATAATGTGTAAAAGCAGTATGACTCACGCTGTGTTGCTCTGTGCCTAGTGGGGACATCGCATGAGGCTAGAACTCATGGTTATATTTCCAATGGTTCTACCCATGATGGTTATTACTGTAATACATCACCAACCAACGGTCTAGTAGCCAGATACAAGCAATTTGAATTCTTAATTTAAATATTTTGCTGATGTTTATTTGATAATGAAACAAAAGTTTCCATTTAGAAAGAAAAGAAACAGCAGTTAATCCACTACTAACAGTCCTTTGAGCTAAATCCAATGCCAACGTGCAGATTGTTTAGTGTGTTTTATTGTTCACCATGTTAATCTTAGTTTAGCCAGTTGTTAAATATCAATATAGATGATAAAATAGGCTTGTAGGTGACCATGATGGGAACATCCATAGTTTTGCTGGTGACAAATGACCTACTGTACGCATGGAGAGTTCACTGTTAAATGTGCTGCAGGTACAGCGGTAGCTCACTCCGTAGGGACGTGGCTTTGTGCCCGGAGGGTTGATGATTCAAGTCCCTGCACGGAAAACAAGTGTGGAATGTGGAATGGTGGCTGGAAAGGTGCCAGTTCCCCTCCTGGGCCCTGCGAAGGTGCCCGTAGCATCTCAAAGTGCCCTACAGCTGCCCACTGCATCCTAATATCGGAACTCCATTGGGTGAATGTGTGTGATTTATGTGCGACACCTGCATGAGCTTCCTTTCATCGGAATAAAACCCCGATTTAAAAAACACGGAAACAACTCCCACACACGATTCTCGAGGTTATGAAGTGAAACTGGGTGAAATTCATCCTCACCTTTGCCGTCCGGTGTTGGTCCAGCAGCTGTGACCCGGCCGGGGCGTTGTCCCGTAGCCGGGGGGGCGGCGGGGCAGAAGTGTGTGTTGCACGCCCTGGAAGTGACCGGCCTCTGGTGGGGCAGGCAGCCGCCTGCGGGGCGACCTTGCCGGAGACACTGGATGGACCGAGCCTGGACTCCTCCACCACAGGACACAGAGCACTGTGTGGCAGGGCGAGATGGGGCGGAAGGGTATAAACAGGGAGCAGGCGATGAAACGTCCAAGCGCACAGAGAAAGGAGCAGAAGAGGGAGATGGTGGAGGAGACAAGGAACAGATGAAGAAAACAAACATCCCATCCAGCATGTTCTTGCCCTCCAGCGAGCTGTCAGCAGAAACCTTCTCTGGTGGAAACATACCGGGATCACAAGCTTGAGATCAAGCAGAATACCACGCGTGTGCTATGAGACTTTGCATAATAGATGATATAACACATAGCCTGGATAACCTGCTCCCATAGACTCGGTATCAGTGGGGGGTTTGTGATTGCATCAGAGGTTCAGAACTATGTTCTGCAAACTACCTGCACTGTACAGCTTGTTTTGGGGGAAACGGCTATTAGAGCGCCCATGGTCATGTGTTGTGTATTGATTGATTGTCTTTGGGCCCAGACGCTATCTGATCACTTCAGGGCCTCCCAGAAAAAAGGGATGTAGAGAACAAACATCAATGTTTTTGTTGTAATGTTTTAAGAAGTGGGTATGGGATCAGAATTCTTTAAAAGTTGTTAAACTAAACGAACCAATTTGAATGAAAAGCCTTCTCAGATTCAAATTCATTTTCCATCCTTACAACTGCCTGACTTAAATGTGAGCACTTTAATTCTTTGTCACATCCCAATCCCACTTTTCTTTTGCGCTTGTTTTCCATTGGCCGTTTCATAAGCCTTGTAGTTGTAGTTGTTGTTTGGTACGGCTGTCGTCCTGCCAACTGGGCAATTCATTTTCTCTTACTACAAAAGGGCTCAAAAGAAGGTCTACAGCCCAATGGTTACCACTTCTTCATGTGGAGGAACAAAAGGCTTGAAAGGCCTGCCTTATAATTGTGATAAGGCAGGCCTTGAAGGGGTTTTAGCGAATGGTCGCTTGCAGCTCCTATGGATGAAAACCACGTGCAGTTTTAATGCCGGTAGAGGGAAAGTTACTGCATTACCTCGGAGACGGCGGTGTGACCAACTTCGACTGACTATAGACGTCCTCCCGCACACAGACAACCTGTTCTTTTACTTCAAGTCCCTGCCCAGGTGACTGATGTAAGATTTAAGTTTCATCCCGGATGCGATGGCAAATCCCCATTTGAGCACCCGGTCATGCGCTACATGTCACAAGACTTTCTACCACATGTAAGAGCGCTTCCCAACTGGAAGACTGGCAGCTGGAAGGCGCACAGTCCCACCAGCCTCTCACGGAGACAGATTATGATCAAAGCCTGAGCTGATGTACCTGTTGCCAGGGAGACGGGTACCAGCCCAGGGTCACAGCACCAGAGCTGGTCCTGCCCGGGACGGCCCGAGGCAGCTCTGGGCACGGACCTCTGTTGCAGACCTGCTGGAGATCCACCAAAGGCTTGGCTATATTTCTGCACCTCCGGACGGGAAACTCCACATACCTGTGTGGGAGAGGACAGTTTGTCGGCTGAAAAACGACTTCTCCCCCAGAGCATTGCAACTTTGAAAAGATTGAGACTGCGATCCCACAGATCCCACCGCGGGGTGTGCAGAGCGTCTGAGTGAGCGGTTGAAGGCACATACCCTCCCTGCGAGTCCCTCTCCCCGCAGCGAAGCTCCCTCTTCTGGATGCCCGAGCCACAAGACCTGGAGCACTGAAACGAGAGCGCAGGCAGGAAAGACACTTTTACCAAATCAACTCTCCGATTGTGCAGTGGGGGGGTTACCATGGCAGTGGAAACCACAATGTGTCCTGTGTTTTTATGTGATGTACAGAGCAGTCTGTATGTACATGTGTGAGAGAGCGTAAATGCATCCAAACCAACGCTTATGCGGAACTTTTGCATTCCATTTTCAGCAGCATGAACTAACTGCTCATGAACTCTTGCTCACTCAAACTACTATAAATGAGGACAAGGAAGAATTTACAGAAAACAAGCCAGGTGAGAGCTCACAAATCTTTGGCCCTGGACACTAAAGGAAAAACCTCACTGAATTCATGATTACATAATGAGCAGCATGATGAAGCAGCCGCATGAGTTTCTTAGATTTATACTTTACGGATTCATTAAAACACAGATTTATCTTCCCAGCTGTAGGAATAGTTTAAAAAACACATAAACAACACATCGCAGTTGTTTCGAGGACACTTTGGATTAGTTCTGGAGAAAGCCGGCATATCTTGGAAATGAATAGTGAATCCTGGGTGGAGTAAATCATCCGACAACATCCAACTTTTCATTTTCACAGAAGTAAATTGGCAAGGCAGCAGAGTAAAGATGTAAATATGATGCTGACCTTTCAGCAGACTGGGACATTTATGTTGTGTTTTTGTAACTTATTTTCTTTGTTTTTACTGAACTTTCCTTCAGTTAGGATTTGTGACAGCACATGTTTGCATTGTCCAACCAACAATTCATAATTGGAGAAAATATAACCATATAACAGGTTAAAAGGTTAAAAGAAGAAAGTCCTACATTTGAACATTTTTTCACACTTAATTAATAGATTAATGAATTAAAGTCGGATAAAGTGAATACTTGTTTTCAAATTAGCTCCTTTGACCTTTGCCTTTGCTTCATCATTGGACACATCAGAAGAGTTGAAAAGAAAAATGACAACCATCTGTATTCCACCATAATTCCACTTCATACTTTTTCCATTTAAATGTTTAGTCATCCTTTTTCCCTCTGCACTGTAATGGGAAAATGATATGTGACCCTTTTAAATGCTTCATTCGTATAACCAGTTTATTAGTTGCAAGTGCTTAGGTCACAAAGGCCCTGACATACGAACTGATGTCTCCCACTTGGATTAGATGTTTCCAGCGTCATAGCTGTAGAGACTGAACAAAGTGTTTGTTATGTCTATGACCACCTTTGTTTTAGCATGTTGGGAGAGCAAGGACACGGTCAAAGAACTGATGTGTCTCACATGGACAAGGTGTTCCCAGTACCCTGGCTGTAGATACTCAACAAGATGGTTAACGGTTTCTGTTGACGCCACCGATATCTAAGTTTAGGTATAAGAACTGCCTCGATGTGTTGGGAAGAAAAGGAGGTTCTTGACAGTCTACTGACCACGTAGCTGTTGTGACCCTTTTTCCCTTGCAAGGAAATAAACGGAGAAAAGACATACTTGACTCAGAGCCTTTGATTCTTACTTAACGATTGTCTGTGCAAAATCTTCCGCCACAGCACCCAATCCAGCTCTTCCTTTTCTTTACTCTACAACACCTTCAGTGAAGGGATGCGATGTTCATCATTGCTGGTGATTCAGTGCAGATGTCTTGATACTGTATTGAATTCTGATCCATTGCAAATGCCGGCCTTCTCCCTTGTGTGATTATGACCATTTCTGAGAAACAAAAGCTAGTACGAAGCTTTTATTTTCTTGATTCTGGACAAATAGGCAGGCAACACAACATGGAAACAATGTACTCAACGTAAATCTGATCCTTATAACGCACATGTAGGTGTTTTCAGTTTTTTTTTTTGAGAATTATTAAAGTGAAGAAGTCAGAAGTCTCCTCTCTCCTACCTCCCCCCAAGCCGCGGTGACCCACTGCAGCCGCTCGTTCTTCGGGCAGCGCCGCAGGACGCAGGTCTCCTGGGTTTTGGGCCTGTGGTGCTGTCTGCACATGCTGTCGGGCACCACCACCGCCTTGGCCCCGGGATCAGTGCTGCGGCAGAACGCGCTGCGCTTCCTCAGGCCGCGGCCGCAGGTCTTGGAGCACTGTGAACGGACACCAGGACGTCACGACGGCGGAGAACAAGCGGCGTAATGAGAGGAGGGATTCGCTGTGTGCAAAGGTGAAATGAGCATGCACCAAACTTTTTCAGTACTGCTTTGACCTTAAGCTTTCATCGCCTTCAGCAGAGGTCAAACCCTTTGGCACGGTCAACGCGCTCGTAAATTCGCCACATTACGGTCTAACATTAAATAAAATGCGCCAATAACGAGCAAAAGAGAGTGTGTGACCCCCCCGAGGCATCAAAGCGTCCACCAAAGGCAGTTCTGACTGAAAAGCAGAGGTGGACAGCGGTGTCAAATCGCCCTGCGGGGACCGAGAGACACAGCTGTCAGGGCAGTTAATGTGACAGCGTCACACGAGCCGACGAGACAAAGGACTCGTACACATCTGTGCATACGGATTGACGCGCTCAAACAAGCGTCCCTGTCGTCCCTGTTGTCGCTGAAAACTCTGATTGATGTTTGCACAGACACTGGCCGTTGCCTCTGGGCGACCGCCGACTGAACTCGGACCGGTGGGACCAAAGAGCCCCCCCCCCCTCGTCCCCCCCCCACAGCTGTGACACACCAGCCAATCGTCCGCAGATTGGCGCTTAATGAGCAAACAGAAGCCTGTCTACTGTGTGAAGCTCTGTAGTTGCACTTGGTCAACAGCCAGAGGATCCAAAGGCGTAATAAGCTGTTTGGTGATTCAAAGTGTTTGGTTACTACCTTCGAACTACCTTGAGATTCAAACGTTGAAATAAGATTTCCTAAATAAGAAGGACACGGGGATGAAGGGAGAACATTTCGTTTGGGATGAGTGGGAGTGAAAAGGTTTAGCAGATGTTTGAGGATAAAGGCCGAATAGTCTTACAAGTGCCCAGTTGAACCCATCTGTAGTTTGTTTTTTCGATGTTCGTCCCGTGTCCAACAGAGGGCAGCAGAGTGTTTGATTTAGCATGAGTGAAACCTCTTGACACTTGTGAGAGTGTGTTAGTGTGTGTGTGTGTGTGTGTGTGTGTGTGTGTGGTGGAGTGTGTGCGACTTTCCGTCATGCAAATGTCTCAACGTGCATCTTTGTTTAAACTTGTCGGTGGACGCTGATCACTCATAGCCAACAAATGAATTTTGACAGCTGGCACGCGTAACCTAGCAACATTAGTGGCAATGCTGAAGTCAGCACTTCTGTTTGAACAGCAAGTACAGAGGTAACTACACGTCACAGCAGGAACAGCACAGATGTAAATAAAGAATAGATGAAGTATTTGCCTTATTTCAGCTGCAGGGTCAGAGTAACAACCAGCCTGCAGCCTGCAACACTAGTAACGCGTCATTTGAATACAATAGTGTCACAGAAATCCCTCATGGCAGCGGTTTAATTTACAATAATCATTCCAAACTCATAACGAAGCATATCGTTATGAGACAGAAAATGAATGGATTGAAGAAGCCGGCTCCCTGCAGGCAAACACTCATTTTTGTCTCACAGAATGTATGCATTTGCACGCTTAAACCTACTAACACACACTCGTGCGCGCACACAGGGAGAGAGACTGTCAGATGCCTCTCTATTCCTCTACTGACTCAAGCAGTCAGTAACACAAATTAGCTTCTAAGTCACCGGGCCCCGGGGCCTAAGCGCCGGTAAGTATGTGCATTACAACGTTTTCCTGTAATTTCCCCACAAACTCTCTTAGCTAGATTGTGTCGTGTGGGACATAGAGTATCACTGCTCTGTCTCTTTATTTATACATGTTTGGAGATAAATGTGTCTGTGAACATGCTCATGAGGGGATTTTTATCATCTTGATTTAGCGTAAATAAGCAACTTAACACAAAAGAACTGAGGCTGATTGTCTGAAGTTTTGGAGCTATTTGGCACACCGGCATGTAACAAAGGTGAACAGTTGACCTAAACACACGTATTTTCACGAACCCACCTGTGACCAGGAGCCCGTGCTCCACTCGGGCGGGCAGGCCTGCGTGTGGCACGGCTGGATCTGGGCCGGCGAGATGACGGGGCAGAGGGAGTGAGCCGCCACCTCCTCCCTCTGATAGGTCACCTTCCTCAGGCAGCGCAGCGTCCTGGTCTGCTGACCTCCTCCACACGAGCGGCTGCAGAGGCCCCAGTCTCCGCTCGCCCAGCTGTGGTGGGACAGCGAGAGGGAGCACGTGTGAGTCGGATGGAGCGTTTTAATGCCACATCACTGGGATCCTAATCAGGACAGCCAACCACAGGTTCCGAATCACTTATTCTGGGCCCAAACATGCACACATAGAAAGGACCACTTCACCCTAAGTTAACAGTGACTATTAAACCACCTCATGTTTAAGCAGTTAAAATGTTGGGTCTATCTTGCGTTACTTAAATTCACAAAAAAAACTCAACCTGCCTCTTTTAAAATACTCACAATATATTTCACACATTGACTTTTGGTAGTTAAGGATACATACAAAGAATATATATATATATATATATATATATATATATATCCGTATCCATCCATCTCTTCCCATTCTGAAACTAAACAGGACGACCATATTGTATATACAACGCTCCACAACAGCTTGGCCTGGTCTCCCAATGCCAACCGCAATGTACAAGAGACAATAAGGGACAGTGGACAGCGGATGTCTCTTCCCTCATTCATTCTTCTTCGGCCTCCCAATGCCGGATCATTTTATTTTCCCATCTCCTCCTCCTTTTTGTCCATTTTTTTTCTCTCCTCTCTTTGAAATCCCACTTTGCCACTGCTGCTTCTAAAATAGCTTCCTTCATTGGCACCGGGGCTGAAGGGGGAGATTACAGCAAATGAGTGGCCTGACAACCGCAGGCTGAAAGGAGGAAGACGGAGAGATGGGCATATGGCTCAGTCCAGTTCTGAGACGACATGCTGCCGCAAAGACCGTCCCTCCGCGCCGCCGACCTGCTCCAGGGGAAGAAAAATGCTTTCATTCTCTGTCAAGTGCCGCAGACGAATGAAGCAGCGGAACCAAAACTGCAATTTGGAAACGGGAGGGATGGGAAGCATCGGGCGGCGAAAGCATCAGTTAGGGATTTTTGGGGGCTGTTTGCTTATTTTTCCTCCTCCGTTATGCCTGGATTATATATAACGATATGTCATTTGGGGGAAAAAAAGGCTCAAGTGGCTACAAACCACCACTGGCCAAGCTGTAATTTGTATCACTGAAATGTTGCAATATAGAAGGTAGAAGAGTGCAGTACTATCAGGAGGTTCTTACAAGCTGACCCGTGCGTTTATAGCATGTGTGTGGCTGCACATCGGTTACCACCAGAGAATCAACATTCATTTTAAACCTAATACTGAGTTTGGGTGTCTTTCCATTATATTATATATATATTAAAAAGATTCCTAATAACGATGTGTTCTTGTGAGCCCAGGTTGGTACATATTTACATTTGTGTGGTTTGGTGAGATTTTCTGTCTGCACTCATTTTGCTTGTATAAACATTCTTTCTATCTCGGTTCATGTGATATTTTCTTTTCACAGTATTTCACTCCAAATGGTCATTCAGTAGCTCCGATAGGGGCTGACTTTGAATTCCTTTCTTTTCCCCCTTTACAATGTTGGCATTTAGTCGTTTAGTTGCTGGAACACTTGGAACCTCGAATGCAATATTTATCGAAAATTCTCTTTAGTTCCAAACAAATATTTCATTAAATTGTAAATTAAAATTGAATTTAACATGGCATTAAAAAACATAAAAAAATGCTGGCATTTATTTAGTTTGCATTGAGTCTTCATTCAGTCATGTATTGTTATCTAGCACTACCATCACATGGTATAGAATAAAATATGTAATTATATTTTTCAATGTGGTACTTGGTTCCACAAGAAAAAAGAGGTACAGGTAGGCTGTGTCTCTCTTTGGTCCGTGTCATGCACTGTCCCAACCTGTGCTAAGTGACTTCACAGATGCTCCGTGCAAAAAGAAAGCGCAAAATAACTTAAGGCAGCAGACACAGAGCAGCAGAGGAAGGTATGTGGGACGAAGATGGGGACGGGCTGTGGAGAAAAAAAACAACTTTGAAGTAATTCTATGAAATACGAGCATATCTTTCCCAAAACTGGGAAGGTTGGAATGGCGTTTCTTCAAATTCTCCTTGCAAACCTCTTTTTATGACCATAAAACTAGAGCTACACCACCGTCAAAAACACGCAGTTCTGTGAGACAGGCTACCGGCAGCGTGAGCGGTGAAGGTTTAAAGCACCAGGGGGTAGATGGGGGGGAAGGGGTGAGGCTGTTTGACTGCCTCTGCATGGCTAGACGGGCCGGGCCCCGTGGGAATCCTGCCGTCTCTGCACAATAAAACATGGACGGGCCTGTCAGCACCCGAGATCCACGCTGCAGAGATAAGCACGCACTTTTACATTCCCGCTCCCGTCAGACACACAAACGCACACACACACACAGCGCACATGCATCTCACATGATTGTCGATTCATCTTTTCCCTGCTGAGCTCTTCAATGGTTGCGTGTGCATCCTGGAGCTCCTAATGCAGTCATTAAAGCGTTCATGCTGCTCATTCAGCTTAACTTTCTTCCTGTGCAGAGCCCATAAATTGGCCCGTACACACACCCAGCAGAGAAACGGTGTTTGCTACTGTAGGATCCACACTGCTTTCTTTTCCTGAATGGACAAACATGCTGTGGTTATTTATTCAGACTATTCCATTTTTTTTTTTTTACTCAAACAAAAGGGGGGGAGCTGTTTAATACCTTTCGCCAAGATAAGAGATACGACGTGCCCGGGATTAGCCCCCTCTCGGGTGGTGGGAAACTTGGTGAGAAACAGAAGGCTGCATGCTGGAGGTGTAACCGATAGCAGTCTGGCTTGTTCAACCTCTGACACCGGAGAGAGTTCAGTTCGGACTTGTTGTGGCACGGCTGATGGAGGCCGAAAAGACAACATGGCTAACATCACACACACACACGCAGGCTGCCTTTCTCATTTTACCGCGGGGTTTGGACCTGAAAAACATATTTTAGCGACATACAGAACATTCGTAAAAATGTGTGTGCATGAGAGCTGTATTCGCGCGTGTGGATGTGTGTGTGTTCTCTTTCTGAACGCTGTAAATCAGGAAAGCTCCGGTTCCCCGAGCCGAAGCCCTACTTTGGAGAGAGGCCATTTATTTGGTGCTGTTTCAACTTGTTACCCCGCTGCACCGGTCCCCGAATGCACAGCCTCCTTTAAAAATGCATGCCATTAAGCACAATGTCTAGACAAGAGCTGAGATAAAACATGAGCATGATTTTAGCCACCGAAATGCGCTCTGGGATGAGAATATTTTGGGAGGAATGATGAAACCAAAAATCACTCCGAATTGGTGTAGATGTGTCCCTGCCTCACTTTCTTGTCTCTCCCTCTCATTGGCAAGTGCTTGTTACAGTAAAAGGGCCATTTTACAGACTTTAAAACATGTTGCGGAATTATGACAAAAAACTGGGTTCGACTGGAATGAGCCTCTGACTGGGCCGTAACGGTATTATACCGAATCCTCAGACAGAAATCCACCCACCTACGATATGTTTGAATAGCTACAAACAAAACTCTTTAAAGGTTTGAATTATTTTAAAAAGATTTAGGCAGCCTGGCAGCTGTGTGAGGTTATAATTGGGCAACACGGTGCTTTGAGCTACATGCTAATGTCACCACGCTAACGGGCTAATGCTTAGCATGCAAGCTGTTAACCATTTTCACATCATAGATTTCTGTGTTAGCATGCTAACATTTGCTAGTTGCTTGAAGCAGATTGCAGCTGAGGCTGATGGGAAAGTCTGAGGATGCATTATTCATATTTTATTCATACATGTTATTCTTTTATTTAGATAAAAGAATAATAACCTATAAGTCAAAAATAAATGAGCCAACATCTGACTTTAAAGTCCAACATTCTGTTATGACAACATGCAGCTATTTTAAAAATAGATGCTTTTGCATTTGTTAAAGTGTTAAGTTTACAGTATGTATTTCAGTTAGGACTCCACTCATTGTGAACTGAATCATCTGCTTGGAATCCAGACGGAACCTGTCGTCATCAAGTAGTAAGACCAAGCTCAACATCCTAGTCATGACATCATTGACATCATTTGCTGCCGTCGAGTGATGACAATCCACGTGACACATGGGGGACGTACAGCTGGAGAATAAGTTAAGAAAGGTACAAAGGAACAGCTTTATATGCCTTTTCTCACATAGAGTGGGCGGAGAAGGGTGGATGAGGGGAGAGGAGGAGAACGCAGGCGGAGTAAAAGTGGTGGCTTGCCACGGCGAATGGTGCAAAGGCACCTCTAGACTGCTCCACCACAGTGTGTGTGTGTGTGTGTGTGTGTGCCTGTAATAAAAACAGCGCCTAAGGTTCCTGAACAATTGTCAACACGAAGATGCCACATATCCCACAGCCAACGGCACACGAGGCAATGACACACACACACACACACACACACACACCACACTCACTATGCAGGGCAGGGCTGCGTGTTGCAGAGATGGGAGCCCAGTGCCGGCCTGGTGTGAGGAATACACATGGTGGAGTTGACCTGAACCTTCTGGTCCTCAAGACAGATGGCCTTGGTGGAGATACGACCTGGAACATGGTGAGAACGGGAGAGTTTGTGGAGTTATTATTATTATTATGATGATACTCACGCAGCCATCAACTGTGGAGGGAGCAGAGCTTTTCAGTGTAAACCCATTGAAATACACCACTTTCTTTATTCTCATTGTTCACTTGGTGTCTTTGCCATCACAAAATGCACTACATTCTGTAAAAGAATGTTGAAACATCGGGTATTCCAGTCAGTCAGCAGGTCTGTTATTTCTAGCTGAGAGATGTATCTCTAGTTAGCGAGTTAAGAGTATTAAGCTTCTTGGCTTGAGGTGAAATGCCGTTTTTTCAAAAAAATACATACATCTTAGTCTTTGGTAGCTTAATACATGAGCTTGTGCAGAAGGAAGGTGGAGCTGCATGTCTTGGACAAAGAAAAAGCATTGTTATGCTTTTGAAGTGTAAAGCTATTATGAAGGAATCATTGCTTATCACACTTTATTCTAATGTAACCACCTTCAGCTACTTTGCATACACACATGTACCTATTTGTATAGTGTAAACCTCAAAGCCACGAGAGAAAAAGCTGCTTCAGCATGGGGAGATACCCAGGCTTTACAAAAGCTGTCATGTAGGGAAACCAGCGTTCGAAGTGATGTGACACGCGGACACATGCAGAGTTCTTCTTTTCTTTCATCCTTCCACAGAGCCTCACCTCCAGCACACGGAGCGGAGCAGTCGGAGCGCACCACGCCCCAGCTGTAGTCGGGTTTCCTTTCAGCGCGAGGCAGCGTGTACTCCCACACCACGCCCAGATTCTTCCCCTGCAGAAGGATCTGTCAGGTAGAAGCACGCTACGTCAGAAATACATTAGTATAAGTATGTATTTTTACCCATGAAGCATCTGGGAGAGAAAACTGGACATGGTCATCGATCTATCTTTGGCAGGGGACCATGAGATACACATTCATTCCCGATTATGGAGACTTTCAAGGGCATCATGCTTTTGAATGATTTATAATTACGTGTATATACGTATATATACAATGTAAAATATTGAAGTAACTTTCCCGGAATATTCTGGGACGGTAATAAGAATGATGGTTTTAATTAGGAGAAAGTTTCAGCTTTAAAATACAGGGGAAGTTAACGTTTCAGGATCAGGTTCCATAACGTAACACACAACAATATATAACATAACACAACATTAACATTGTTTCTTTAGTCAGAAACACAAATAAGGTATTTTAACTTCAAGGAAACGTTTGAGTAACCTTCTTAGAACATTCAACTCACTTTCTCCGAAAGCTTTCAGAAAGTAAAAATAATGCGGATTTTAAGTAGAAAAAACATCCAACAAATGTTATCGTTAAGCTTTAAAAAAACGTGTGTGAATGCATCAGAATAACTTCAAACAGCTAGGGAAAGGTTCAGGCCTGCATCGTGTTACAGGCATATTGAGTGAATTCTTAATTTATTTAGCAGCAGCAGATATAGAGTCATTTTTGTAATATGTGGGCGCAGCAGTTCAAATCATTTAACGTCAAACGTTGAACTGTTGGGCTTCATTGGTCATTTTGACAGGAAAAGTGGTTTGATTGTTTTTGAGAGATTAGTTTTCTTTGCAGTGTAACAGAGTCAAAACTACGCTACACACTATTATTGTTTGGCCTTTGACTCCATATATTTTAATAGGTGTCACAAATGTATTCTGTAGCTCCAAGAACATATCCAGTGTGCCTCACACCGTTTGAACCACAGGGTTGGTTCATCTGCAGCGAGAGGAGAGCAGCCACGGCCCATCTGTTACGGATTCCACTGCAAAAAACTAAAGGTAGGACCCCGGACAACGTGGCAGCCTAATTCAGCCATTAAATACCCACTGAGCCGTTAGAGCCGCTGCCCACAAACCAGCTGGCTTCAGAAATATTAAGGAGCCCAATATGTCCCCAGTCCAAACTGGCCGGCCGCACTGTTACCAGCTCTTTTTGTTTTGACAGCGCAGTACAGTACCGAGGGATGACTTCCATTTACGCACCACATCCTTTACGGGCTGGTGATTCTGAGTTACCCTTTTCTATTCAGGAGATTTATTTGGACATTGCCCTCAAGCCTGAGTCCAACAGCTGAACAAGAGCAGACGTAGCCATTAGAGGACAAGCATAACACACATGGGATTCACTGCCGTGGTGGAGAACTCAGTCACTGCGTTGGACAGTGTTTAGTCCAGTTTAGTTTATTCCAAAGCCCACCTTAATTAAGTTTGGTTTGGTTGGGTATGAATCCTTCATTTGTTTGGCAAATGTCTATTCTATCCTTCCCTCAACAAACGTATTAAGTCTCTAGAGTATTGTTTTTTGCAGAGTACATTGTAAAATCTTCTATCTAATCTTCTGCACCCGCTGACTGTGCCGATCACCTTCGAGACAGGAGGAAAACAGAGATATGTTTATGTGACAAGAATCACAGAGCTGTCCAATGGAACACACCAACATATGGTGGTACAGTGTTTGCAGAGTAGTGAGCAGCTGGAGCAGGCACATTCACATGCAAACTTCATCTCACTAAAAATGAAGTCACAGGTGTCACACGCATGTACTGTTTCCTTGACAGTAGTCATTCCAAAGTCAGACAGAGCTTCAGTTTAATCAGACGGATTTGGGCTGAAACGTCCGGTGCATATTATTCTGAATTGATGAGAGCATTTGATGTAACTCAGGCTCGTCTTTCATTTAGGGGCTCGGCGGTTTGATCCCTGGTGTGTCGATTGGGTCCCTAACACTGTGGAGCTGTGACTCGGGTCCTGATGAGCAGGAACACAGGGGGTGTGTTCCAGCACTAAACATGTACAGTCCTTTAATCATTGTACATACATTGTGTTCTTTTAAATAAGGCACGGCATTAATTACTCCAGTAAATGCGTATTAAGTAAAAACAGAAGGCTACATGCATGTTTTAAGGACAATGGAAAAGCAAGTGAGGATAAAGCTGCAGGCTTTGTGCGTCTATGAAGGGTCTGCGTGGTCCACACATTCACAGAGCTAATGTAGATATAGATTATCTAATTGCACAAGGCGATTGCAGCACACACATCAAATAACTACTTCAGGGGAACCGCTTTAAGCTGGCAGCATATGCTGCAATATTCTTGTATAAAACTATGGTTTGGCAAAAGTCTCGTTGACAATATTTATTTTCTAGAGAGCAATACTGAACAATGTGCCTGCCAGGTCCACCATGCGTGATTGACAGGAGCCTATCCTCCGACCTGACTGCATCAGACCCCAGTGTGTGTTTTCACAACCTCGCCACCACACCACTCATCAGCTCACATGAGACGATGACGTGTTATAATGTGTCAGTCAGACTTTGTGGGCCCACAATGAGCTTTGCCCCGGCCTGGCGTGACGTGGCCCTCGCCGTACCACAAGATGGACCAATAGCAGTCCTTCTCTGTATCATCCGAGACCTCAGCCATGTGTTCCTCGACCTCTTGTTACCTTCCCGTTTCTTCCTCCCCCTACCAGCTGAGCAGCCTGTCACAGTTTGCACTCACACCTCACGAAAAGCTGAGTAAGAGTCTGTGAGTGATTGATGTGTATGCCTTCCGCCGACTATTCTTCCTTGTGACAGCGGCAGTAAAGTCAAATGTGTGAAACAGATGAAACTGCGGGAAAAGAAACTGACTCGCTTTCCTTCATTTGGCTGTTTCCATTTGCAGATAAAGAAGCCGTGCTGTGGCCTTAACCTCTCACAGCCAAAGAGTTCAATTGCAGAATTCTTAATCTTTTAATCTCTCTCTCTCTCTCTCTCTCTCTCCATCCTTCTCACCCTATCAACCCTGTTTCTTCGTTTTGTAATTACACGACATACTTATGGAGATTATGCTCGTGTCATCTGCAGATCCGCAGCAGACGTATGACTGGGACACATGGACAAGCAGGGGGAGACTGTCCGACTTAGCCATGTCTCTTCCTCCTCTGGGTGATTTTACTGTCCATCTATGCAGACCAGTGGTTTAGTAGGATTAGTAGAAGCCATAATGTCACTTTTATATATTGATATAGGTATTAATTCCCTATGTTATCCATCTTTTCTTATGGTATTAGCGTGCTGCTACTACTAAATACAGCCATGGGAATTTTATTAGTAAATTCCCTTCAGCCATTGCATTAGTTATTTTATCGTAAACGATACGAACAAAGTTTCTGTTTATCGCAAAATTGCTAATCCGTATATGTTGAGATACATCTCAGTCATTTTTTGGGACATCCATATAATAGCAGTTGGGATATTTCAGTCTGGACCAACAAACTGCCTCACGTACGGACATTTTCGTTCATGAAGCCACACGCCAGAAGGCAAAAAAACCCCGGAATCATCACCAGCTCCCAATAGCAGACATTTCAAAAGGGGAAGTTTCTCCTAACTTATCATAAAATGTACCTTGTGTAAATGACATCTAGATCGTTACTAGTCTGCATCTCTGCAGGAATTCATCTCACAGGACGCAACAATTGGCTGTTCCAATGGCGACTACAGCAGCTGGCCACAAGTGTCTTTACTCAAACAGCTGGAGCAAAGGGACATTTGCTGGTCAAACAGTGACCAGTCAGACATTCCCCACCGGTATCGCTCCTGTGTTCATCTGTGCTTCAACCGCAGTGTTCCAGTGTCCCAGACGAGCTTTTATCCGACCACGACTTTGTCGACGTGTGGAGACGACAACTAAAGCCCACATGTCTGCTCTTCAACTGGTTTCCACTTGTGTTTCCACACCTCGGGTTCAGAGTGCAAAAGAAAATAAATGCTTTCTCTGACGAAGCTACGTAAGAAGAACACCCCACACCTCCCACCAGCCATCTCCTAAGCCCTGCAGCCATAAGGATAATGACTCAGCCACTTGTGGAGTAATTGTTTCTTCTCCCTGGAGGAAAGGCCTGTCCAGCATCACATTCTGCCGCTGCACGACCGGTAAAGAGCCTCCCTCCCCTCAAAGCTCCGGTTTCTGACATAACACGGCGAACAACAGCGAGGCGCAAAAAGGGACCATAAATCACACCAGCAAACTATGCAGAACATCTCACTCAGAGCAACCATCTCGCTTCATGCTTTGCATCCCGTCCTCCAACGGCTGGTTGACTTTACTCGCTCTGTTAGCCACGAATCACATGGCTGCACCAAAGCAGTGTTGAGATCAGCGGCCATGGGGGGTCACATCCACGGCTTTGAGTGTGTACGTGGACAAACACGGTGACTGTGTTACGCTGGAGCAGGCAGAACCATGTAAGGGGCAGGCGTCTGCCATGTGAGACGACGGCTGATTCACGCTCATTCGAAGGCATTTGATGCTGAGGGGGGGGATCGTTTCAACTAAATTACACCAAACATATTTACCCATTTACCCTTTTGTGTTCAAGCAGATTTATCTGTTATTTTTGTCCACGATTAGAGATATATCTGCAATAAGCGAAAATATTGAAAACGCGTTCAGATAGACTGCAGAGTGGATTTTAAAAGCAGTGCGACTGCAGTTAATGGACAGTCATTAGAGTGGCAAAGGAGGAGGATCTTAAATTCACTTTGACGGTTTGTTCTGGATGGAAGGACCGTTTAAAAAGTTTGACTTTGATTTTAATGAATCCTTGACATGCCACGAACCGTCCTTGTCTTCTCCTTCCTCCACTTTTTAGCCTTATGGTCTCTTTCTTTCACCCACAAAGAGGGCTGCTCTGCACAAGACAGGCAGCTTGAACCCCCCCCCAATTTATCTGATTAAAGCGTTCCACTCCAGCCACCCATCCCCAGATCATCCCTGACGTAACCAATCACTGAACACAATTAGCATCGGGCAGATGCACCGCGGACCGTCACAACCACCCGGCTTCTCCCGACTTCCCCAAACACATTTTTTCATCTAAGCCTATTCATATCCAGACGTATAAAAAGAAAAAAAAAGAAAAAGCAGGGACGCGGCAGCTCTGCGAGGGACCCTGTCACTGTCAATTGCTCCTAACGGACGTCTCCCGGCGGCGGCGGCGGCTTACTTCAAACACCAGCGTCTCATTAGTAGGGCCGGCAGCATAAAGGCTCTCCGGCTTGTTGAAAGATCGCTGGTAGTCAAACACGGTCCCGCCAAAGTGGAACTTCCCCGGCCAGTCCACGGTCCAGTCGCCGGTCAGGTAGTACTTCCTCTTTAGGGAGCGGGCAGCCAGGTAGCTGGGGGACGCCTCCATTTCATAGACACGAATACTTCGTGCCCCAGCCGGGACTGAGACCATGGAGTAGTACTCTGGGGAGAGAAGGATGAGGAAACAACATCAACCAATGAGTTCTTGATTGCTGTTCTCTCACTCTCATGTCAGGTTTCATCACACAAACTCCAGTGTGAACGCTGACAGAGACACCAAACAAAGACCGGCTCACCGTTGGCCCTGTGCTGAAGGGTGTATTGGCCCTTGAAGAACTTGCAAGTGGAGTTGTCTCCCTTACAGGCTCCGCAGGCGTCCAGGGAGGCCTTGGAGCCCAGTATCTGGTCACAGCCCACGGCCTGCGCACGCAAAGACACAAAGACTTGGATGTGGACACACGAAGAGGTGTAAACTTATGTATTGTGACAATTCAGGGGTAAATAATTGTGTTAACATTCATTTCCCTGGAACTACAGCACTGACATGTGGTTGATAAGGACAACATAGCTAGGGAGGGTGATACAGAATTACCATACGGATTGTGTGCAGAGAAAATATAAAATTTATAGATTTAAAATTTAATTTATAGCTATAAATTTGAGATTCAAAGTTTGTTCAAAGAAAGACAAACTGAAAAAATACTGAAATAACTTCAGGGATATTTTCTCATTACCGTTTATTAATTACATTAATAAATAATGATAACACAATTGTAATAATAATAATTATGTTGAGCTGCCTTCGGCTGCTGGTATGGAAATCATGACGGCTTTGTTTCATATAAAGCATCCATTTATTTACTTGTTATCGGTTTTGGTTTAAAAAGGCTGGTGAGGAAAGCGCTGATTAACTGGAGCGTGATATTTTTAATCAAACGCTGATATCTGAACCCTCCTTTGTATCAGCGGATAGGCGAAGCCGAGGGTGACGGGACGTGAAGGTTTCACTGAGCAGCACAGGGGATCCATCCAGACGGTGTACCTCACACACTCCGTCGATGCAGATGTCTCCTTTGTGCTCCGAGCAGGAGGTGCCGTCCTTCACCTTGCCGGACATGGCGAAGAAAAAGTCGTAGTCTTCCGCAATGCAGTACAGCTTACAGATGTCTTCGTCTGAACGGAGAACCGACAGACAAACGCAACGGTCCATAAGGAGGAAATGCAACTTCCGGGTTTTCACACGATCTTCTATGACTTGGTAAACGTTGAGAGTTGCTACTGTGCGGCAACCGTTTACACACATAGTGTGCGCAACTCCTAATAAAGATGAATTGGATAGGACAGGAGCTGAATATGAATGCACCCAGGGGCGTTCATGTGCGGCTGCAGTTTTATTATGTGGTTCAAATTAGTTATCCCAGACAAGCCGCTGCAGCAGTCTTTGATTCAAATAAATGACGGTGAAGGTGACTTGGCCCGCGGTCCCAGAAGGCAGCTCGGAATACGTTCCTCTCTACATCACCTCGCATTCATCAAGAGCTTAAACAGGGCCGGGACGACGGCCAAGCCGACGGCTCTCTCTCCCTCGCTCTGTGTAACAAAGCTGGCCCGTAGGCTTCCTATTTAAATCCATCCCCACTGTGTCAGAGGGTGCAGGTGGCTACACGTCTCCCCCTGCACATTACACAGTGATAGTTTCCTCCAGCTTTTTAGCCCTAATCATTGGCGCAGTAAACAGCGGTTGGCATTACAGAACCACTTCATGAAAAAATAATAATTCCTCAGGTAGAACGGGGTTTACAGTGAAAAGATCTGCGGAATTAAGGAGAGAAAAGGCTTGCACTGAGGAATCTGAAATTGTCTTCATAATCCTTGGCTACGGTGTCTTTTTACAATAGAGAATAAATAATTACACAAAAACATCTCTCAACAGTGCAAGACGAGAGAAGAAAAAAAGCACCAAAACAACCTGCGGGCAAATGATGCAATGAACCACAAGACAGAACCGACTTTGTACTCGTTGGGTCAGCTTACCGTCCACTTTGGTGTAGGGCTTCCACTTGTAGTACCAGCCCCTGAAGGGCTTGCTGTTGTACTCTGCACACTGCTGGGCCCGAAAGCCCACAGACTTAGGAGGACACGGCCGAGTGTTACACAGTTGGTTGAGGCGGCTGGAGCCCGAACAAAATTTACCATTGTTTTGTGGCCTGCGTGACACACAAGAAAGAACAGAAGAAGAAAATGTTTAAACTCATGTGTCAAAAAAGTGAAATCGCAGATCAATACAGCACTAAATAAAAAGTTCCCTGATGCCACGCTGCTGTGCAGAGAAGGTGAAGCAAGCTGAGGGAACCACACCCACAATGCACATGGGCGATGAACTTACTAGTGTCTTTACTATTTACACTACATATTTCATATGGATCTATGCATCTCCAGATGCAGGCGTTTGCATGTTGACCACTAGTAGCGCTACATTTAATGTACCAGTCAAACTTTTGGACACATTTTCTAACGCCATTCATCTCACAAGTTGGATAAACGCCTCTCCGCCCGAGGACTTGATTCCCTGTGCTTCAAAGTGATCAATATTTCTCACGGATTTGTGAATCTCTTCTTCAACTGCTTATCTGGGGTCGGGTCAGTGGGGCAACAGTTCCAGCACCTCCCATTTAGAGGTCCTGATCCCAACTGCTTCACAATCACCTGACACAGCTCTCGCGTTGGCCGTCGATTGGACGACCCCGAGATGGGAACCCCCCCCCCTCCTCCCCCCGTACTCCCCCAGCACTCACTCATCGTTTAATAAGTGAACAACAAACTATTTTATGTCAAGATTGTCAGATGTATATATTTTTTCTTAAAAACAAAATGTAAAGTTGATATTGATAAGAAAAGAGCATCTTGAAGGTGCAAAGGGACACTTTTACATCTCCAAATCATTGTGACTGAGAAGACAAAAGAAACAAAATTAGGAACATTTAAGTTTCTCTGTTACATTTCCTGTCATCCATGAAAAAATATGACTCCAATGATTCCATCTCATTCAATGTATATAGTATAGTATTAAACAGGACTACACATAATGTTGGTTTCATGGGACTTTTGAAAAGAAGTTTCCACACAATTACTGCTTCTTAATAAAAACAGCCGATACAGAAAATAAACACGTAATGGAGCTTTAATATGTATCTAAAAGGGATGAAAGCATTCACTACAAGAGCCTGGACATCTAGCGTACATAAGGATGCCGTGTCTGACTTCTCAGGCTTTTGAGACTCATGCTGAGCATTCCAGCACAACAACCTGCTGAGAAAATTGAGTTTAGCTATTTACCAAAGTGGTCGGAGACTGGGGAACCATGCTGATCAAACATGTCCAATAAAAACAATTCAGTAAGTGGTGCAGTGTAATGAACCACTTTGGAAAAGGAACTCAAAAAGCATTACACGGTTAACACCAGCAGGAGTTTGCTCTATTTATTTTAGATTTCTTGCACCAACGCAACAGTGCTAAACACGCCTGAATCAAACGAACGACAGCAACAATCAGAAGCCAAACTGCATGTTGTTTCACTATATTTGTATTTAACGCAGACTGTTCATCCCCTCCATTCAGACCTGGACTCACTCAAACAGCTTCCTCGCTGCCAAGAGGGATGGAGCTCATCAAGGTGCGTGTGTGTGTGTGCGTGTGTGTGTGTGTGTGTAAATCTGCTCGGTGCCAATCTTGTTTCCTTTGGTGAGAGGGGGATTTGGCCCAGGTTTGTGTACAGGCTTGATCACATTAAGACTTAGCTGCAGACAAATTCACCCCACATGCGAATGTGCTTACGGCAGGCCAGTGGGGGACTACGCTGTATATCAGCCAAGGACTTCTGATCAGAGCCCAGCACGGATCAAGGACCATTAACTTGAGAAAGTTAAATTCAATTCCTGGATTATGGACGGGCCTCCCCGAGCTTTGAAACCCTCCTGTTTTCTTGACCTCCTTTTCTTCTTTGTCTTTCTCTGCTTTCCATTATCATTTGAACTGAAAATCCATCAACATATAAACCAGATATGTAAAATTTTGTTGTATTCATTCCTCTTCTAAATCTAAATCGCAGCCCCCACGCAGCCCTCGGAGCTCTTAAGGACGCTTAAATGCCCAGGGAGGGCGGTAAATCTGCCCGGCGACAGAAGCCGAGACTTTAAAGTCCGAGGTCACCATCTCCCTTCCCCGCCCCTCACATAACTTCCTAAATGGATCCTGATTCCGCTGCTCTGCCACGGGCTAAGCACATCTCTTTTACAAGTCTAGAGGGTGCAGCTACCCCAACAATCGCCCCCTCATCAAACACCCCCGCTCGCTTCAAATGGAGTGTGTGCGACAGAATGTCCTTCCAACAAAACCAGGTCAAGATGGTGAACCTAATCTCCCGGGCTTGTTGGTGAGGATTAGGTTGACTGTGTTTGATCTGGCAGGTGGTCTACAGGGAAGAGGAGGGATGGAGGGAAAGAAGACTCATTTTCCGTCCGGGAGCAACTCGTAGAGGCTTCGGCTTTAAACGGGTGACGCGGTAGAACTCTTTTACTCGAGTTTGTGCCAAATCAAATTAAACGCATTTTAAGACTGTTGCTGCCCAGTGATGATTTTATTGTGGGGCAGATGTGAAAACGTTGGTCTGGTCAACTTCTATACGATTTTGACAGACCTTTAGAGACATGGATTCATCTACACGTACTGCACGTCTGACAAGAAACTATGTGTCTCCATTGTGTCATCGGGTCGTAGCGCCCATAGTGTACAGGCAGTCGGGCTAATCCTTCTTGTTCTGCCCAGATTAAGTGCCCTGCAAAGAGTAATCGCAGGGATTACCACGGACAAACACTAAGACGTGACTCGGGGGTACGTGAGCGTCTTCGGGTGGCCGAGTGGGTTGAGGATAGTGAAGAGATGCCACGAGACATTCACCAAACTAATTCTGCTGTCTCCACATGTTTATGGGATCTGGCAGCCAGTTGACCCATTGCGTGTTTCGGAAATGGTATCGCCAATTGTTAGACTTAATATTTAGCCCTCCCCGTCTTTCCATCCCCTCTCTGTCCCACTGACCCCGAAACTCTCCGTTTGGCAGCACCAACCCGTTTTGAAGCAGCTGCTGCTACAAAAGGCTCTTTAGTGCCACAGGAATTATAAATGAAGTTGACAGCTAACCTGGTTTAAAGGACTCTTTGGGCCGTTTTGGTCTGCTAGTTCTGGTAGTGTGCATCGCACCCTTTTGGTCTTTGAGGCTTAAGAGACGAGTGGACTGACGGACGGAATCAGTGTCTAAGTAAGCAGCGATGAAGCCAGTGGAACGCAGTAAAAAGGGATTTGACATTGGAAATAGCTGAAAAACTGAAATAGGTTCAAGTCGTAGTTGAAGCGGCACTCAATTTAGTCAGTAAGAGAAGTTTAAATGGAAGTGATGAAATATGTTCAACATTTGGTTTAAGTTCAGTTCAAAGTGTAACTATGAACGGAAGCCTTGAGTCAAGTTGAAGAAGTAGAAGAGTAAAAGTGCTGAAAGAAGTTACATCTATCGAATGGGCCTGGAGTCAGTTGAAAGAAATTGGTGCAAGTTCATAATGTATAAACGGAAAGATGCTGAAAGTTAAAGTGTGAACATTAGCAGTTGGAGTAATAAGTGTATAAACAATGGGGGTTGTGGGAGTTAGAAAAGCTGAAACCCTTTTTTGACCGAGGTCAGTTGAAGCGTAATTATAGGATAAAATAACAACTAAAGCATTGAAAATATCAGTTTTATATATATCTTGTTTGAATTGTATATAGTTCATGAAATAAAGTGCCTGACACAAGTGTAATTGGGTCTAATTGGGGCATGTCAATCTCCACTTGCTCATTGGATGGCTCAGCATCCGGCCACAAATTGAGGCATGAGGTCCAAATGGGTCGTATGTAGTCCTGTAAATGGTAAATGGACTGTACTTGTATAGCGCTTTTCTAGTCTTCTGACCACTCAAAGCGCTTTAACACTACATGACATCAATCACCCATTCACATCAGTAACTAACATCCACACACTAGTCGCTGTCACGCCCTAATTGTGTTCACCTGTGTTCACCTGTTTTTCCCCTGTCTCCTCCCACACCAGGTGTTCCCTGTTTGTCAATTATCCCTTGGGCATATAACCTGTGTCTTCTCCCTGTTCTTGTTGCCAGTTTGCCTTGTGTGTTTCACCAGGTCTTACCAGCGTTGTATCCCCGTAGTTTCCAGTCGATTCTAGAGATTCCCCGTGTACTGACCCCTGCCTGCCTCCGACAACGACACTGCCTGCCACCTCTGTACCTCCGACCTCCTGTGTACCGAACTCCGGCCTGCCTCTGACAACGACACTGCCTGCCCGAATTCCTCTTCATTAAAAGACATTTAATATTCCTCACATCTGCGTTTGGGTCTCTGTCTGAGTTGTGATAGTCGCAGCTACAGGAGCAATGTCTGGTTAAGTGTTTTGCCCAAGGACACATCGACATGCGGGTCAGCAGAGCCTGGGATCGAACCGACAACCCTCTGATTGGAGGACGACCGTGCTCCCCACTCACCCACAGTCGCACAGTAATAGGCCTCATCCATTGACAGTTGGGCCTCAAAGCACAGCTTTGCTCTCACACCAAACCAGTGTCACACATGGGGCTGTCACAATAACTACTTTTTGTGGTACAATATATTGCACCAGAATTTATTGGGTCAACAATATTATTTAGACTCATTTTCAAACCAGTTTATGCCACTGATTAGATAATGACAATATAATAGCATAATAATGCAAGTACGCTAACAGCGGTTAATTCTTCATAATATTTAGACTTTGGAATCAGAATGTGAAAAAAATATCCTAAATTAATAATACAAACAAATAATAAATACACCTTTTGTTAACAAGTGCAGAGGACACGGAGCAGGACGATGCATCGTGCTCGGTGCAATGTGCAGAGAAAATGTGTTCACCGGTTCACACCTTTTTATGTAAAAATGAATATAATATATCGCAGCACCAAAAATGATCGCGTTAATTTCCATATACGGTGCGATAAGTCAATATATTGATTATCGTGACCGGCCTAGTCACACACACAGGGAAGAGGGGACGCTGGAGACGCTGAGTTCAGACAGAAGTGTGTGTGTGTGCACCTGTGTTCAATCATTAATTAAGCATTAAAGCGTTAAAAGCATTAAACATTAATTTCTCCTTGGTTTTAAATATGAAATATCAGGAGTGCCTTTAAGTGATCTGTGTTGACTTTGTTTCCTGTTGGTCAGCCTTTGAAGGTAAAAATAAAAAAATAAAATTGTAAAAGTTATGACTGGGATGGGGAAATAATTTAACTGTTTTTTTTAGTTCCCGTAGAGAAAAAAATACTAGCACATAGATAGACATTTGAAGCGAAGCAACAACATAATGTTAGTGTGCTTTGCAAGACGGATTATGAATTACACACGCTACACATAAAAAGGTATGAAGGGCTGCAATGGCATGAATACCATTGCAGACATCCTGCTCATTTCGTTGGAAGGGTCTGTGCTGCTGGCACTGGTTGACTTCTGCAGGCCAAAACAATCAGTTGTTCATGGCATTCGCACACAATTTGATTTACTTCTCATTTCTAATAAATTTAGAAATGGGTTGTATTAAAAGTGTAATATCGGCTAAAACCATCCATAAATCTGCAGATTGTTCTGAGGGATTTAGGAAACAGCAGTAAACTTGAGGATCCCTCACGTGCCTGTAATAACGTGCACGCAGCTATAACCATGAGATGTGCGCTCTGGGATTACGTTTTATGAGAGTGTGCAGCTAAAGTTGACGTTTGCTGACCGTCTCGCCAGCTTGCAAGAGGAAAAGAGCACGGAATCGGGAGGTTGTCCTCGTGTGGAGCGCGGGGACACTGTCTAGTCAGTGCGTCTGTCTGTCCGGACTATCATTTTGACAGAAGAGGGCCGTTATGTGGCGCTGGTGTGTGTGTGTGTGTGTGTGTGTGTGTGTGTGTGTGTGTGTGTGCCTGTATGTAGAGTGTGTGTTTGCTTCCCTGTGCTGACAGGTACCTGGCAGACGGCGCTGTCAGGTGTTCAGAGAGAAAGTATTTTGGGACACGGGGCTTTCAAGAATTGCTTTTGGGCCCAATCTCCTGTTTTTCATCGTAAATGCAGTTACGTGAACAAGTGAAGCCCTTTGCCATCTGTTGGCCAGCGGTTAGCAGTAACAAGGAGCGTATGAATCAGGTGAGCGTGTCCATGCATGTGTACCTCGGGCTCGTGCAGGAGCGCTCCCTGTACATGACCCCTCCTCCACAGGTCCTGGAGCAGTCCGACCACTGGGACCACGCCGTCCACTGGCCGTGGACCGCCCGAGGGCCGTGCTCCCCGTATTTAACGCACTGACCCCTTCGGCACCACTGGAGAAAAAAGAGACACACAGAAATCGCTCTTATCAGAACTTGAGAGTCGGTCCCGGGTTTCTCGGCCGGGTTTCCTGGTTTGGACAAATGCCCGGCACCACACCTGGACACACACACTGAATAGCTGCAGCCAAAACCGACGGACACACACACATGCGCCACACCCGGGCCATCCGAGCCAAGCCCTGCGCTCAAACACATCATCACCTCTCTGTCTCACTAAATATCATCTTTCCATTGTGTGAAGGGATACGGCTGTTCCCCGTCCAGCTCGGGGACGTAAGAACTCTTCTGCGGGGACGAGCAGGCACAGAGGCTGTCGGCTCCACCTTTCTAAGCCAAGATTTACTTTGGCTTACTGGAAGTTTGAATACTTGAACTTGCAATTCATTTCTACTTGGCTGTTATGCTCCCAGACATCCTTTCTAACAGTTATTTTAACACTTCACTCACTGAAATCGAATCCGTCCAAAGCAGCGTGACATCTGGACATCAGAGGCTGATTCATCTAAGCCCCCAAAATGTCGGCGATAATCTGTCATTATACAGGAAAGATGTGTGGACCCCCAGCAAGCTCATCGCATTAAAGTGAGTTGGACTGTAAACTGTGGTGAATGATTTCCAACGGAGGAAGAAGTCATTCACTCACTATCACTATCACTACCGTATGATTATTAATAGTTTTCCAGGTTGTAAAAACACATGAACATTTTGAGAATAATTTTTTCCACTCATTTATTTGCCTGTTTGTTCGTATGTAAATGGTAGAAAATGTATAAAAAAGGCACTTTTCATGTTTTTTTATCTACCGCAGGGGCATCCAAGTGTGTGCCCCACCTTATTTCCTTCTCTGGAAACGCTTCAACGAAGCGTCTCCATCATGTGTCCTCCGCTGGAAATGCTACGTCGGGCTGCGTGTGTGTATCTTCTGTCGAGCATGTTCATTTCTGTGTGCACGCTCTCCTCACCATGTTGGGTCCACAGCCGGTGCCCTCTGCAGCGGGCATGTACTTGGTCTCGCACCGGTGCCCCGTGCGATGACACCACAGGGACTTGCAGATGTCCTGTCAGACAAGTCAAAAAAGCACACACACACACACACACACACACACAGTATGAGTTGTCAATCAGAGACAGGCTTTTTTTCACTGTCATCAGTTCTCTTTCTGCCCGTACACTGACAGCCTTTTGGCTTCGTCTTCCTCCCCTCTCTCCTCCTCCTCGACCCGCCAGCACCTGCCTCCTGCCAGGACCACCATCACGCTGGTCAATAAGCCCCCGCCAAGGATAAGCCTCTCCACAAAGCCTCGGTGTCAAATCGAATCACTGTACTTTTTTAATGAAACGGCCTTTAACTGCATGTGTCATCTGACCCAACAATGCCGAGAGAGAGCGGGCGGGCGAGCGCGGAGGGAGAGCAGGGGGTCGGGAGACCGGCGGCAGAGTCTGGCAACCCGCCCAACTGCGACTGACAACAAGAGGGAGGCCAGAATGGAGGCCGCTCCGGTGTGTGTGTTAGAGTCTTTGTCCTCATTCTCTGACGCCGAGCAGCTGATTGACAGCCATACCCGCAGGCTGAAAATCATTCTACATGAGCCTATCAGGGACAAAAAACAACAACTGTGAAAGGCAACCCTGAATCTGCTAATCAGCGTGTAGGTTCATTTACCACCCGCTGACTTCTGCCCAAATGAAGAAGTATTTGATCTTCTGTTAGGGAAACATAGCAGTGGATTTGGAGAAACCCTGAATAGCCCAGGCACTGAAGTGCGTGCAAATCCATTATATATACGATTTGGCAAAGTCGATTTCCCAGCAATTAAAGCTGTAGGCTACCCCGTAGTATTTAAAACACGATTTACATGTGAATAAACAACACTGAATGCAGGCAACAAAAAGGCTCAAACGACGAGGCTTCGGGGTGGTGGGCGGGGTGGGGTATAGGCTGAGGTTCCCCCATTCAATTTGTAGAATGCATTTGGAAAGGTGGGTCGAATGTGGGGGGTTCGGGGTTGTTGTGCAAAGATCATGCTAATTAATAAAGTGCCAATTAAGCACTGCACCATTAGCGCTGGAAAGCAGACAATCGCAGCCCCTGTGTGATCCGGGTGCTCCATCTCGTCTGGGGAGCCTTATTTTACGCAAAGGGACACATGAATGACCCTTTGTTTAGGAATGTTGGGGTCCGTGTAAAACCAGGACGATTCACATATACTGCTGTGGATCGGCTTCTTTGTCACTGCACAATACAGGATTAGTTTAATGATCCGCTTTTAGGAAGCATCCTTTGTCTTTTCTTTGCTCCTCTTGCTTTGGTGTATAGTGTCTTTGTTGGATTGTATGACCTGCTGGCAAACTTTCTCAAAACAGAGACTTAGAGAACACCCCGCTTTAACATTCAGGGCCCCTGGCCTGTTTCATGGCCTCTGCTGTCGAAAATGGCACGCCCATGATAAAAAGTGTAATCTCTGGAACTCCTTTATCTGTCTGGATTAAGGGGAACCCCTGTGAGTGTTCTGATAAATATCTGTTTGTATGTTACTGCCGAAGAAATAAATCAATATACCACAAAAACAAGCGGAGGAATTTGGAGAATCACCTAAAAAAAAGAAAATCACCAACAGCCCTACAGGTCCGATAAAACATGGAGGAACCAGGGTAATAACACTTAAGTGACAGCCCAGTGTGTGGACAGTAATTATGGGAGGTCTCACGTTGGTAGAGTACTGAAAACTACTCTAGAAGGAGGCTTTTGTACAGGCCTTACGGCCCAAATCCTCAAAAGTCCATCCGAATCGCATGGTTCAATCACTTGTTTTTTGATCCTGCTCCTATTGGATCCGACTAATCCCACGCAGAAAAGAGCGACAGCTTCCTTAGCCAATGAGCAGAGCGCAAAATATCAATTGAGAATTACGATTAGCTGAGAACCTCTAAAACCTGTGCGGGAGGCACTGAAATTGCTTGTGAGGCGCATCCAACGGCCGATGCACGTTGTTCCGTACTTTAAAAAAAAGATCTCACCTTGACAAAATCCAGGCTGCACAGTTTGGCCTTGGAGCCGAACTGCCACTTGCACTGCGTGTCTGCGTTGTACAGCTGCCCGGGAAGCTGTTCGGGGTACTTGTACTGACCGATCTGCTTGGGCTCGTCCACCAGACAGGATGCCTGGGCTGTTCTGGTGAACACAGCAAATCAACCGTGTCAGTCAGCGAGAAACAAACAGCGACCGGACTGGCAACGCTGAAAGTGTTTGTGCACTTGGACGAGGCCATGAGGTCTACCCGAGGAAGCGGCTGAGGTACTGCCGACTGCAGGTGGACCAGGAGAAGACCCCGTTGTTTCCAGCCAGAGTTGGGGACATAATGTTGCCTTCGGTCTTGCGACAAGGGTTCCCCTCGCCGTCATGGATCATACCGAAACTGGATTTTAAAAAAAGAAAGAAAAGAACCACGGAGGTTAATAGGTTAGAAATGTGTTCCTCGTGAGGAGAGGTTTGCGTTTTCAAACGGAAAGAGCATGACGGTTATTCATTTTTTAGATCAAGCAGATGTCATCGTTTAGCCACACGATGTAATTAAATAATCCTCAGAAAATCCCTCATGCTTGCTGATGCTAACTTGCTCGTTAATCACTGCGACATGTTTAGCACTCACTTCCTTGTTAATTCATCCACAGTTTTTGGCCTTGAGTCTTATCTTGTGCATCTTATAGATATTCTGACATATTGTCAGAATTATTAAGAGTTTTATGGAAACAAACACTGAGTTATGGGAGCAGAGACAGTTTCCATTATTCTCTCATAAAGCGTCATGGGGTGGGTGACGTAATGCTCCGAATCCACAGAATGTTTGTTGCTCTAAGTTAGACTGTGTGTTTATTTTATTAAACATACATTCATTACAACCACTCACAGCGGCGATATTATGAGTGGTATACTGTACCGCTCTAGGATTACATTAATGGCCGACAAAGTTTCATCTGCTTTGAGCTGTGTGGTCCGACAACGAAGAGGATTTTGTCCTACTTGTGTCCAGACTCGTGAGCGATGGTGAAGGCCAAGCCCAGTCCTGTATCCTCGTTGATGGTACAACTCCTGTACTTGCTGCACATCCCGCTGATTGGGGCAAAACCTGCATTGAAAAAGTAGGAGTGACAGCAAAAAAGGTGTTCGGATGGTGCAGAGATACATCTTTAAATCGTGCACTCTGCTCCTTTTGGGCGGCACGGTGGCGTGGTGGTTAGCACTGTTGCCTCACAGCAAGAAGGTCCTGGGTTCGATTCCACCCAGTGGCCTTTCTGTGTGGAGTCTGCATGTTCTCCCCGTGTCTGTGTGGGTTCTCTCCGGGTTCTCCGGCTTCCTCCCACAGTCCAAAGACATGCTCTGGGGATCAGGTTAATTGGGGACTTTAAATTGCCCGTAGGTGTGTGAATGTGAATGTGAGTGTGAATGGTTGTATGTCTCTGTGTAGCCCTGCGATTGGCTGGCGACCAATCCAGGATGTACCCTGTCTATCGCCCGAAGTTGGCTGGGATGGACTCCAGCCCCCCCGCGACCCTGTGTGCAGGATAAGCGGTTTGACAATGGATGGATGGATGGACTCTGCTCCTTTTAAGGCACGCTAATTGGGGAGAGGACGTCTTTGTTTACCAAAAACTCCGTCCTACATGTCCGCGCGGGTACAAAGTAACGCTTTTCTTTTCAGAAATATCTCTTTCAATGACTTCAAACGTGCGGACGAGGAGCCCAATAGCAGAGGAAAATATCTGCGTAAACACTTTGTTGGTACGAACCGCTTCAAAAGCCGAACAAAACCAAACATCAAACCATCACATCCTGCTGTCCCTTCCCCTGCGGTGCAACCGAGCACATTCTTTCCGTTAGAAAGTCTGACACATTTGGCAGACAACAAATGTCTGTCATATTTGCATATCGCGTACATAAATGCGTGGCGGGAGATTTCACACCAGCTGCAACATCAAAAGCCTTTCTGTTCTTAGACTTTGATGGCCGCTTGGTTTATTGGAGGAACAAGACAAGCTGATGAAAATGCTCTGTGTTCTGTGGGGTTTTTCTCACCTCTTCTCTGGATGAAGCCCCCCCCCCCCAACGGACCCAAGATATAAGAGCACGTACGGTAAAAATATCAACACATGGTTGATAAATATCCAGATGTTGAACATTAAAAACATACAGCTAATAAATGCCTCTAATACTGAGTCACCTTTCCACTTTTTGTCTTCCTACCTCATACAGTTAATGAGAGACGGAGCTGCTATGAGATTAGCAACAACAAGTGGTGTGAAAGCAATATGATTATGGTATTAGTCAAGCTTAGTTGGCTGCGTTGATGTTGGTTCAGCTGCCTTTTGTTCCAACAGGCGTAAAGATGTGGTCATGCACTGAACACAAGCCCATCCTAAAGTGCAATGCTGGTCACTTCAGGCGGGTTAAGCCCGATCCTTGGTCCGCATTGGTTTGTCTTTTTGTTGTACTTTGCCGACCGAGACCTCTGCGTTCGACACGTTTGGTTGTTTTTCACACGGATTTGACAGACTACCGTGGCAGGATACTTGACAAGGAGCTGTGACAGTTAGTCGAGGTGATGTTTGCCTTTGTTGCATGTCACACCTCCTCCGATTTCTTGCCTGTCACTATCTGCAATCACACATACTCGGCTTTACGACAGGGTTAGAAACACTCCCAATAAAATGTAGCCTTGTTCGAATGTCCACACCCTCAGTATCACCTCTTCCCCCTTCGACATGCCCAAAATGCACAACATGACTAGCAATAGCAATGGATTGTGGGAAGTCGCCAGCGCGAGACAGCTGAGGACTGTTGAAGACAGCTCCCACGTCTCACAGAACGCCGTCGTTGTCCTGCTAATGGTTAGCTGTCTTACCCAGGGTGTCACATGGCTCATTCTTCCAGGAACAGATGTCCAATCCAGTGAGGAGAACAGCATGGTCGTGCCGTTTCCCACCTTTCCCCACCAGACCTGACTGCCATTGACAGAAACTGTTGAGGGACTGGTCAGCATGGTGGTTGATGGTCAAGCCCAGCTAGGAAAAAAAATTAGATACAGAGTCAGAGTGAATCAATCCATCGCCGGTAATAACAGCAAAACAACATATTTAGGTGGGATTTTTAGTATCAGTCAACTCACCGGGTCCTGTTCCAGTAGCAACAAGCTCACCACTACAATGTTGATGTCCGTCCCAATAGTGCCATCTTTGAAAAGGCTGGAAACCTGCAAAAGAGACAAATTGTCTTCACCGCTCATGTTATTACGAGAGTTGAGACTAGAATGGTTCTATTGGTCCTCCTGCTGGGAGGAGCCGAGCAGTAGAACCCTCACTATGTCCCATGTTGCTCCCTTCTCCCACCACTCACCATGTTCATGACGGTGAGGACGTAAGTGGTAACGTTGTCCCTGCCGTGTTCCTCCAGCATCTTCCTGTCCGCCACCACCAGCGTCTCCACGTTCAGACCCCCCACCCTGTTGGAGTTAATGGGCGATCTCTTCAGCCTTCCTGCTCCTTCCGCCTCGGGTACCACAAAGTCATCGAGCATGATGAAACTGTCTTCAGCAGGAGGCTTGGGAGCGTCTAGGAGGGCAAAACAGGAAAGGACGGAAGGGGGGAAAGGCAGAAAGAGCATGAGGGAGAGAGATGAAGACCGCAAGAGAGGCGGAGAGGGAACTTGGCAGTGGCTCGTGCCGGGTGATAAAGGGTACAGACTTCCGGGGTTTAAAGGACAGGAAATGTACTTCCACCACGGCTTCCTACCTCTCACCACAATACGGGAAGATAGTAATGATAATATTGGTCTAACTTAGTAAAAAAATGAAAATGTTTTCAATTTTTGCAAAGAGATGCTATGAAATATTGCTAGATCAGAGATTGTTTGTTCCTGTGCTTCATTGGCCCTTGTATGGTCACTTCTTGATAATTGTGTTTTCTCTTTTTTTTTACCTTTTACCTACTTCATAACACTAAAGCTAAAAGATCCACAGCAAATCCAAAAAGTTTGCTTTACACTGTACACCACATCTTATTGTATTGGCACGTATGGTGGTTGTCCAGTACATGATCGCATCCCATCCACACAGGCGAGTCTGTCTACATTCATATATGATTATGTAATTACATTGTTACAGTTGGTAGTTGGATTGGCTTGGGTTAACTAGATGATTATCTGAATTATCCATCTACAAGTTGCATGCATTTAACCACATGTGTATTCAAAATAAAAGCACATGTTTTAAATTAGGACCCTAGCACTGACGGTAGGGTGCATTCACACCAGATCCGGCAATGCAGGTTGTGCGGCGGTGTAGGAGTGTCCCTGTCATGTTGTGAAGCGTGACCCTCAAGCTGACTGTTTTTTGAGAGAGGTGTGGTTTTATGATCTTTATGTCAGTTCCAACCGCACATGGAGGCAGCTTCACTCATTTCAGAGCAGGTAGCAATGGAGGTTTCTAGCTGCAGTTTGTTTCACAATAAACAATACCAAACTTTCTACAGTGAGCATCCACAAAGTCAGAACATACACAAATAGTTGTGGCAAGCACGTGTATTTTTCTAGTTATCCTAGTGTTTGTTCTTTGTTATTTTTACTTTCTTGTTCTTTTTTAATTGTTGGTTTTCATTGGCCGCCGCAACAGGACGCCGGGCTGCGTTGCGCCAAAAGTTGAGTCGGCATTATCTGGTGTGTGTGCCACCTCAGTGTTGTTTTAAACTAAATGATGAAATAATTAAAGGTCAGCTGATGCTTATCGCAAAGCACAGCCATTTTCATGAAGGGTGCAGGTAATAAAGGAAATACAAGGATTGTACGGTTCCCTTACATACATTGCTTGCGGCGTCCGCAGAAGTGCAGCTTTCCACGCTCGTAGTCATGGTGATGGGTCTGCTGATGATGATGCTGATGGTGAAGGTACGGGTTGTCGGGCGTTGAGGAACCGGTGCTGGATGAGCGGCCGGATCGTCGGTGCACAATGTGTTCCGCAGAGCGCTTGTAGACAACATGCGGGTGGTGACCATCGGGGGCGCTGTAGCTGTGCTGTGCAGCCAGATGTTGGGGTAGCGGGGCAATTAAATACTCTTCCTGAGACACGCGGATCAAACCTGACTGGAAGATACAGAAAATACATGTGCAATGGAACTATTTCTACATTGTCCATTTGTTTTTAAAGTTACAGCTTCTAAAGAAAATAAGTGGCTTTTGAAAGATACAATACAGAGAGGGCTAACACAACCGGATCTGTCTGCCCTAGAATCCAACCAGTCTTAACTCTATCCTAAAATGAGCAATGTCCAAGAAAAAGGTAGGAGATGTCTTATTTAGCTGGAAGACATAGTGGGTAGGGTTAACTTATAGCAGAAAACATTGCGTAGAATAACACATTTATTTAAATAAGTAATACTGCTAAAAAATAGTGAAACATTATAATGATGATTATGTCAAATAATAATTCATTGGATGGGTATTTTGCTTTTGGAATTGTTATTCTGAGCTTTAAATATAGACAAAAAAGCATACTTATGAATCACTGCTTGAACCACTTACTAATCACACATTGTACTTGGACATGCATATATGGCTGTCAATTTTACTTTGAAATTCGAAGTGGATCCCGTCTTTGTTTACACCTTTCGCACAAAGCTGATGAACATGTCCTGCTCACAACAGTCTTGTGTGGAAGCAACAGACGAGCTCCGTCTGACCTCTAAACTGAGATGCTGAGCTACTGAACCTTAAACATTCCGTCTGAACAAGGAATTCTACCTAATTCTCTCCACAACCCACCAACGCACAAAAAAATAGCTGTGCACTCAATCCGCACATGCTCACTGACTTCATCAAAAACATACACATGCACCCTTTGACCCAATGACTTCTGACCTCTTTGTGTATGTGTCTGTGTGTGTGTCTGTTTTTATGTCAACCTGCTGAAGTGTATGTGTGTGTAAGTGTGCGCATGCATGTTAGCGTGTTTGACAGGACCCTGCTCCCGTTGAGCTGACCCCATTCCCCCCAGAGTAGCAGGTGGCAAAATAAACAGAGGCAAGACAAAAGGGAAGCCATGGCGAGGCTCTTGTTGTCAAAACAATGCCTGGACACATGGCAGACTGCCAACATCATCATCCATCCATCCAGCCATCCAACCATCCATCCAGCCATCCAACCATCCATCCATCCATCCTTCCTTCCACCCTTCCTTCATTCCATCTTGCCATCCATCCAACTATGCATCTATCTTTACATTCATCCATCTCTCGATACACCCCTTTATCCAACCTTTTATATTGCCTGCTATCCATCCATTCTTTCATCCATCAATTTATTCAAAAATGTGGTCCATCAATCGTCTTTCATATAAGACAACGTACTTCTATCCATCCATCCATCTCCAACTCCCAATCCATGCATTCAACCGTAGATTAATCCCTCTCCCCATCTATTTAACATTTCATTCATCACTCCTTTTCATAAATCATCTTCTCCATCCATCAAGCAATGTAATGTTGTCAAACCTCATTATTTTGACTATGTGTCATTTCAACAAGGTTCATTGGTTAGGATTTTTTTTGTTTCGATGGGTCAGTAGTTTAAACCCTATCATATCTGCCAAAACGTCCTCAAGCTAGTTACCTAGCAACTACCCTGACCTGCAGAATCATTCTGTAAGACTCAACCTACAAGGAAATGTCCCCCTGGGCAATGGACTACATATATAGAACATTTGAATCAAGAAACGAAAAGTTCCTCCCGAAATCGTTTAGAATTTAAAGCAGCGCTTGAAGAGGTCAAACAAATCAAAAATGTAAAAAAAAAAGGATATATGACATACTGAAAACTACAGGGAATATAATTTGGTTGGTTTAATGGTTTAACATATCATCTAATTGAGGTGGTCAGGATTAAAGTGTATTTCTCTGCAACCTTGAAGCTTCTGGAGTCACAGCAGGTGCTGGAGAGCTGTTCAGCTTTCCATTAGAAAGATGTTATCAAAGGAAAGGGGACATCAGACATGTATCATTTCGCAAAGAGGATATTAACATGATATTTATGGAAAGCGGGTATGAAAAGGAACAGTTTTATACACTGAGATTCCAATAGATAAACGTAAACTGGCTGTTATTCAAAAATATTTTTGTATCCAAGGAAACAGTGGAAAAGGGTAAAGACCAAAACGCAATGTCAGCCCTGCGATGTGAGGCTACGTAAAGAATGGAATAAATCAGTTGCTCTCCAGAGAGAAAGCTTGGGGTGGAATTCTTTGCTTGAAAAATACATTGTATTGCACCAACCCAGTGTCTGATTCCAGCACTTTCTTCAAACGTCATCGGGATTCCAAAAGGTATAAAGAATAGAAGAATAGCCAGTCTTTTTTTCTCCAACTTAACATCTGGCGCAGCTGTTAATAGACTTGTATCAATGGATCGACACCACAAACCCTTAGATACAGAACACATACCACTTTATTCCCTGCGTCAAAGACAGTTTTTTAAAGATACTGGCCAATACACTTAATGCTGTGTGATGCAAAAAAGGTACTTAAGCTGTAAAGAGTTTCACGGCGTTTACCCTCCAAGACTAGGAGGCAATGTTGATACAGCAGACCTCTAGTTATCTCCGTACATTAACACTTGGCTAAATTAAAGGGATGAGCCCTCACTTTGCCTCCCTCCCACGCAGACACACACGGATTCACACAGGCAAGATTACAGGTTGAATCAGGCCACAACCAATGAGATCATTTCTACATTAGAAAAAAGATGGTAAAGCCAAACCAAGCAGCTCCGAAAAACTCTCTCCCCCTTTTTGTCAGGAGAGACGGAATCTTTAGCTTGTCTGTGTATGAACTGTATTCTCTTTTAAGGTTTCCTACCATGATATTATAAGGCAAATGAGTAAGTGCTTACATGCTGTTAAAGACTGGTGCCGAGCGGCGAGAAGCCCCAAGCTGGTGATTACAGAGCTTTAAAGCACATCTGCACTCCAGCTCAGCAGAGGATCACGTGTGTGGTGGTGGTGGTGGTGGTGGTGGTGATGGTGGTGGGGTGGGAGTGTGTGGGGGGGTGCATACAAGGCACAGTGAGGCCCCTCAGGCACCAAACTTATTCGACGGCATCCCAATCTGAGTAATTATAGTTTGCTGGAGTGAATTATGTGTCTTTAAAATGGGTTTAGAACTGGTCCGAGGAAAAATGGTTATTTTGGATCTTGGATCAGAAGAAGATGGCACAGCAGACATGAGCCGCGCGGCAATGACAGGGCATAACCCTGTCATCCCTTTGATTTGAAAAATAACTGCATTTCCAAATTCTCAGCAGCGTTAAGCCATTCCGTTAGCTGCGTCTCCATTAGTTAAAGTACTGTATGTCTGGGTAACCCTCTTCATGAGAGACTGATTGGGATCACCGTGTGTCAACAGCCCTGGGGTCTCACGGCCTTTGTTTGGGATCACTAATTGTCTTTGAACAGCCTACTGACGCTCTCTGGGCACGTCTGTGAACAAAGCAGAGGTGGGCACACACAAAAGACATAAAGTGATGGTGTTGGATGAGCCTTTTGTCATTTGGAGCTGATGGTCCATGGTCCCATCGGTCATCCTGTGTGGACACAGTAGGGAACAGGAGGACTACTCACTACCCATACATATGGAAATGTCATCCTAGAAAGTGCCATTAATTGCACTTTAAACAGGTTACAGTGCAACACTTTTACTGCTGTAGAAATCCAGGCTACTGTGATGCAAAGTATCGTATTCGCACGTGCAATTCAAATAAGCTTAGAGAGTTCTGAAAATTGTGTTAGGGATCATTTCCATTTTCCATCAGTGGCATCTGGTGCTAGAAAAGGCGGAAGTCTGATAGCTCTACATATTTGCTTATTACACACAAACAGCCAAACGAGCTGATTCGATTGATGGTTGTTGAGGAAGCCAAAAAGATTCACTAGCTCGAAACGGGAACACAGTTGTTCAGTTATGATAAACACGGTTCACGCTGATCTAGCATTTTTCACAAAATCCAAAATAAAAAGCTTAAAATAAAGTGGACAGAATACTTCCAAAATGAAGAATAGTAACGTGATACTAAGATGAGGGAGCCCTTCAACTTTCAGCCCAGAACCGTTTAGTGTTGGTTAGAATGCCTCCCAGTTACACGCAGGTCTGACATTGTATGATAACTGCCGATAAAAAATAAATATGAAGCCGATGGACCCCCCCCCCAAAAAAAGTCCTTTTCTTCCACATCCACTCCGTGCTTCCATATGAAGCTCCCACAGCATCAGAGAACAGGAACCATATACGGCTCCGTAGCCTGTTTATTGACCCTTTTTTGTAATAACTAACGTCTCCACATACTTCTAGAGGAATACAATACTTTGTGAACACATCATCAAATCTTGTCCTGATGGTCCATATATCATCCTTTACTATCAACAGCCTTGCATTTGCGCTCTGACCCAAGGAAGACACCACGGTTGTGTCATTTTTTCCCCAAGTCCTGGCAATCTTTACAAACAGATTTGGTAACATAAGCAATAATATTTTATAGGATTTGCAAAAGAAGGTAGCCCATGTAGTCAACTGCCTAATACATCCACGTTAAGCACTCATTACTGATTTGAGGCCCCCGAATACAGAAACAGCTCCTCCACACACAGTGGAGAATGGGAGTATTCTCACCCAGCAGTCTGAAACCCTTCGTTTGTAATACCAGGACCAGGTTGTGCTCCTCGCAGTATTCAGCCCAGATTCTGCTTTAGCGCGAACAGAAACCAAATAGATTGTACTGAAATGTATTGGTTGGCGGTGAAAGGTTGGTTTTCACAGCTTTGATGGTTTCATTCACACCTTCTAAAATTAACTTTCACCCCGACCAAAAAAAGACCAAACAATAAGGCCAAGAAATACATTGGTATTCCTTCTCAAACAGGCAGCACGTGGCACTTTTCTGTAGCCCTGTTGAGCCACAGCACCAGTGGATGTGATGCCGTTGTGACAAGAGTAGGTCGGATCTGATGTATTGGCTCGGCTTATGGAAGTTGCAACATCCACTTGAGGAGCTCGGCACCAGCCATTAGTCTTATGTGAGTAAGACCTTGTACAGACTAGAAAGGACATTCAACCACACACTGCTCCTTCTACACACACACACACACCGTCCCACGGCCATGCTGAGAGCATGGCCCCCCTCTCCTGCTGGCATCTAACAGTGGCCACTACATCACTGTCAGGGCTCAGACCACCAGGGAACGGCTCCAGGCCACTCTGCTCCTGTAACGCCAGGCTCTGAGCTCCTCTGTGGCCCAGACCTGTCGCTGAATTATGACCAAGTCGGAGAGGCACATTGTACTGGGGAGACGTTCCAATTTGTTGGCCTTTTACAGAAAACCGACGGGTACAAACGGGCCGAGCGCCAGCAGGCTATCGGTCATTCACGTGTCATTTCAGCCCAGCTGAAGGGCTAAAGGGATTTGGAGCACAGGGACAAACACGCCGTATATTGAGTAATCATATGTTGTCTCAGCTCCTCGAGGAGTCTGATGGGATTACCATCTAAACGTGTTAAATAATCAAGCCTTTTGGTCCAAATAGTCTATGTCTTCCAGATGTAGATTACACACACCTTTTTTCAGATATCTGAAATCCCATACAGCAGTTTAGAGGTGGATCATAACTTCTAAATCATTAATTGCTCCAGAAATGCACATTGAACTTTGTAAAACTACCAGAAAGCAGACAAGTAATGGAACTCAAACCTGTCACATATATGATCTAAAACCACATCAATACATGCAGCCCTGAAAAAAGAGCAAAGGCATTCTTCACACGGCAGGGAGCCTCGTGCCCGGTAGACACAGACAGAGGTCGTAGGTTGAGCTCCCTCTTACAACAGACCCCGGTGTCTGCCACAACACTCGGCACCATGTCAACGACGGCCGTCAGACGGGTTTGATCTGAGCTCCGTGAAAAGATGAAGGGCAGTAAAGAGGAGGTGTGTGTTGACACTTTCCCTCGTGTTTCTTCTTTCACTGTCGCTGGGAAAACTCCCAAGAATACTCTAAGATGCCTCCCGAGCTCATCCGAAAAAGAAAAAAAAGCAAAATGCAGATGCTTTGTAGTACAGCTGTGTGGAAATGAAGAGCGAAACTAAGTTGGATTCTCTCAGCACAGAGGAAACTGAGCAGGGCAAGGAACTGAGACTCTCCAAAAGCGCACGTTCAGTCAGGCAATGTGATTTCTGTCGCGCCTTTGGTATCAACCCGAGTGAAACTGATCCCATGCATTGCACCCATTGGTCCGTTTCCATACAGACTAAACTGTCTTTGACCTGCCGGAAGGGGCTTGGGAAAGGTCACAGTAATGGTCATGGTCGGCTCGGCCACAACGTGGTGTGTATCCAACAAACGTTTCAGTCATGAAGACGTGCCGTCATGTGATTGATGACCAGAGATTACTTATAGCAGTGATAAGCAACTTCCGAATATGTTGCATCTTATCCTATACAAAACTTGCAAATTACAATGTATCAGATGTAGCTCTATAGCTAACGGACATCAAAATAAAAATCTCAAATTAAGATGCTGGCATCTACTGATGGAGGTATTTCTAATATTTCCCTCAAAGTCTTGCTTGTTCTAACTTCACCCATCAGATCTTCTATTGTAGGACTGTTCTCTGTCGTATCTAATACTTATCGCTATGACTTATTTTATAGTACTGATCAAGAATCAAGCAAAATTTAAAAACAAATGTTGCCTAGTGTCTCTCTTCTGCACTTTATTGTTCAGTTGCAATCTGCAAATAGGTGTCAACCTTCTGATTCTCTTGCTCTGTGGAGTGACTGTTTTTCTCACGGGCCCAGCAGCACAGGTCTCAGCGCTGCCCTCGTCACCCCAGGGAGAGGAATCCTATCCTGAGAAGGGGCTTGGAGGACAGAGGGGAGCAGTAAATCTCCTCTCCCCTCCGCATTCACACCAGTGGTAAGCAGCTCTGAACCCTCACTACATACAAAGAACCTGAGGGAGTCCAGGTTGACACCCACCACCACCCTCCTCCCCACATCCACGAGTAGAGAGGATTGGGGTCAACGGGCAAAGAGACCCTCAACAGAAGAAAGAAAGAGGACTCCCCGTCGTCCCCCCATTCCTCTCACGAATCAGAGCGCATTACATGTGAAACATCTCGTCCACGCTGGAGAGGCCAAACAACTTCGTTTGCCCTAAAAACACAGAGGGAGTAATCAAAAAGAAGAACATAACACCATGTTCAATTAATGAGGATTTACAGCAGAAAATCCCTCTCAGCTCATTCATCCTTCCGGCCCCGCTCTTAATACCATGTCGCCCTGGTCTTCATTTAAATGGCTGAATCCCTTCCATCTGCTTGCCCCGGGCCAGGGAGCGACCTGGTGGAATAGCTGCAGCTATTAGTGAGAGGGGTCATGTCCAAATACTTGTATTTCACGTTCCTTTCCCCTTTCTGCTCCTTACCTCTGCTTTGTTGAAAGGAGACAAGAAAATGAGGTAAGAGGGAGGCTTTTTTTTTTCTTCTCCGAAGCTCTCTCACCCTATTCCTCCTCCGAAGCCCTTTGATATAAAAAGTACATCTCTCCAGGTCTCTATTAAGAGACCATCCAGCCTTCCTGGGAGCTTCCCACCCACACAAAAACTCACATTCATTTTGCACAACACATTCTGTCTGTAGCCGTGTGCTTCCAGGCCAGCCCGCTCATTCAGTATTCCACCCTCTTTGCTATTCTCTCTCTGGTCTTTTCCTGGATTTCCTCGTCTTCTTCTTCTTCTTCTCTTTTTCTGACTTGTTCCCCTTAATCATTGTTTTTAATCCCACCCTAATCTCTTTGAGCCCACCACTGCCTCAGGTGGGCTTGGATGGCTCTTTCCTCATTTGTACTTTTGCAGGGTAGAGGCTGAGCAAGGGTCAACTGCTTCCGGTGTTCTAAGCCTCACAGCAGTCCAAAATCATAAACACAGAGGCCCAGAAAAGTCTTTCCTTTTCCTGCCAGCGATTCAACAGCAGTGAACATCCGACCAACAGCGGCCTCAGGGTCGGATTTGGGAATAGGAAGAAATAGTAGGCAAAATGTGGAGTGAAAAACAGACATGTTTTCTCTCTGACCATTCAAGTGCAATCGTGACCCAATCGCGTTTCAAGATGAAGGGTCAGCTGTCTTTTATTGTGAGTGAGAGCTCGCCTAATGAAAGGAACAATGTGGAGATTAGCAGAGCCGGCGAGGCGGCTCAAACTTCACCCTGGCTTTAATTGCTGCAACAAGAAGAGATGTAGAGGCACTGCAAGCGATAAATGAGCAGAGCCGAGCTGGAGGAGGCAAGAGGAGGCATGGAAGCCTGGGTGATAACCAGAAGTACGGCTTTTAATAAGTAGCTGTAGTGTGTCCAGCTGGTCCAGGCTGGTGGGGGACCTGTCGAGGAATGTGAAAGTCCTGCGAGTCCCTGAGGAGTTTGAAATAATCAATGAAAAGTTCATAACCAAATTCCAATTAAGGTGTCACTGATATTATGTAATACTGAGAAATGAAGTCAAGTCAGTAAGAACTTAGGGATTCATTCTTGTTTTTAGTCTTAAGAGATGGCCGATATCAGAGTACGGATCTGGAGTCTCAACGTCTTGAGCTTTGTTAGTATAACGATCAGAGGCAGAAGAGAAGAGTAACTCTGACCTGGCTATGTTGAAATTAAAAAATATATATACAGTTCAGGTGTTATCATAGCCAGTGACGTAGAGCAAATGCCATTCAGATGGTGTAACCATAGACCGTGTGTAAGAGGAGGCCGTAGCCCCTTGGACATCATCCATTGGTTTCAAAGCCTTAAGTCCGTCATATCTTTAGTGACCATCACAGTTTTTGGTCCGAAAGGCCACAACAGAGGAGCGAGTCCATCCAAATGCTCTAAAAGATATTTTTAGGATCCAAAACGTCACAATCAACTTACATGAACCGATAACATACTGTCAATGGAGAAAAGTTCTAAGACAAAAAGACTCCCAGGTCAAGACTGCGACCTCACTGACAGGGAAGCCCACCCTAAAGTAGACCCTGCTTCGTAGGATATTTGAGTCTAAATGGACTATAATTTAATAAATTATTCTGAAGAAGACATTAAACTATAGATCTAGACCATAAACTCTTGTCTACAATGATTACTGAGGGAGTAAATCATCATAGAGGAGTCACCCTATCAGACATTTGCTAAGCTAAACCCAACTGGACTGTTCATTCCATTGACACATTGTCGGAAACAAACTAATTAAATTGGCTCCTGGAAGAATTACTTCAATCTCCGCTTGTCTTCTCAGAATGTCCTGATCAATACGTTGGGTGCATTTTGGCGCCGCGATAAACAGCTCTATTGAATCATTGACTCTTTTTATATGATGTCCTGTCAGCAGTGTATTGTGTCTCTCCTTTCGCATTTTTTCCCCCCAGCCTCCCAATGTTCAAAAAGGTGCCTCACAAAGCTGGAAAAACTGATGCGTACACTCATGGTTAATGATGTCATGCTAAAGTTCACCCATAGAACCAAGCAAAACCATCAGTCATTACAGGACATAAAGGAACGGATCACAAGCAATGTTGGATGAGAAACTATTATTTCCCACAGAAAAGGCCAATAAAGTTGTCAGCAAATGAAAAACATCCTCATTGACATGTTTGAAATCATTTAGTTTGGTAATGTTTCACCCTTGTAAGAGGCGATACGCTCTCAAACCATGTAGAAGCACGTAATCCACTTCAGGAAATGTACAAGCTATGTGATAAAAGTAATGCAACAAAGTTATTTTTCAAAAAACAAAGGTCATCAAGACCCAAGAAGTCACATTCAGACACTTACCAGTCCAGAGCACGTCGAAATGGCTGCAGAGGAGGCCGAGGCGTTCCGTATAAATCCCTGATACAGGCAGTCGTGAAACCCAACATCATCCATCACCGTGGCGATGCCATCCAAGCCGACCGTCTGCACGGTGAACCCCGGGCCCACCACAGGGGACGGAACCAGGTCCAGATGCATGTCCTGCCCGAAGGCCGAGAGACGGTAGTGCAGAGAAGAAGACAGTGACCTCCTGCTGCGAGAGCTTCTCCTGGTCACATCATGGGTCAGGTATCCCCCCTCAGAGTCCACCTCCACGGGGGTCACAAACACGTAGTCTGCAGACCAACGGGGGGGGGATGGTCACATGAGAGAGATGACATCGAGCACTCGAATCATTCCTCCTCAGCGGCTCATTGGCTTTATCTCTTTTCAGTTCCAGCTAGTTGTTAACTAAGCCATTGACACCATGCCAAGAGTAAAAACTCTAAAGCAACACATCACAGCAACCTCGCTGCGAGTTACTTACTGTTAATGTTTTAGATCGCTGAAAAAAATGACTTGAAATTCAAACCAGAAGTGCAACCAGAAACACACACAGCGTGCATCGCCCAGTTGGAAGGCGTTTGTTGGGAGGGGAAGGTGCTGCGCTCAGCTGTTGCTCAGAGGAGAGCCCCTCATATGGGATGCAGATTACTTTTTAACAGAAGCCACGGCTCCAACAATCATACTTCCACGTATGTCAGATATGGGTCAATACTTAAAAGACAGAAGCTGTGGTTGCATGTGGTTGTCATGGTGTTACTTAAATGCAATCATGTTTACTAACCACCTCAACACAGTAGAGCAGTGGGAGATTCCACATCAGAAATCCACTAAAAAGACAAAGGTTTTTGAAGTATTCCCTCTCTCAGGTTTAAAGGTCTGAGTGTCTGCATGTTCTTCGAATAAACCCTCCAATGGAGCATCTTCACTTCCGAGTTTCTTTCCGCTGACGGGAAATCCCTGCACTCAGAGGTTGGTCCTCCACAGACAATGAAGCGCTCAGATCAAACAGGGGGGGGGGGGTCCCCTAACATTTCTTCCTAACAAGGACCCCCAATTAACAATGGAACTCTACCTAATAGCTTCAATCAAGAACATCTTATGGAACCACTGGTCCAATAACTCAGCCAAATTCGCTTTACCAAACGTGGAACAATGCCAGCTGGAAGAAACCTGCACAGATGTCAAAAGACGAGCACTCACCGTGATTTAATCCGTGTCTGTCGCTGGAGGAATAGCCGGCCGTGACTGTGTGCGCGCAGTAAACGTGCAGCGTCTGCAAAGACAATAATGAGAAAAAGAAATTCTATCAAGGGACGGGCAGCAACAGGTTACACGCACTGTAAGAAGTGGGAGCCAACAGGATGATGGATGGAGCTCCTCTGTCGAAACACGAGTTGCACCCAGGTTTGATTTAGGATGACAATCGCTTGTCCAACTGTTCTCCTACAGCCGGAGAGCACGGCGGTGCATGCGCCGCAGCGGAAAGAGACACGTGTTTGTTTGTTTTGGTCCCGGCCCAGATCGGTGCGTTTGCTGGATTTTAAGAGTGTATGCGTTCGCCACATGCCTTGACAATGTTCCAGGACAACAGGGTGGACAGGAGCTTGACTGAGCTGCAGCCGACCAGCGGGATGGGTAAAGTCCAGATCAGAAGAAAAAGGCAATCCATGGTGATGGCATGCAATCTTCCACCTCCGCCGTTACCTCATGGGAGAGCGCAAAAGTAGTAATAATCTGCGGTATCGCATAATGCAATGTGCACGCATTGTTTAGTGCTTCTGTCCCCGCTGCGCTTTGCTCGTTCAGGTGAAGTAGGCAGGTCGCAGCAGCCGGTGGTGCGCACGGACGCAGAGCGCACTCATGAGTGTGTGCGCGCGTGTGTGTGTGTGTGTGTGTGTGTGTTTGTCTGTGAGGAGGAGCGGCGAGTCGCGGTGTCGGGGATCACCGGGAGGAGCGCGCGGACTGAGCGCCCTGTCCCGGCTCGGAGTGGAGTCGGCCCGCAGGATGGAGCGCAAGCGAGCGGCCGGCAGCCAATCAGCGCGCAGCATCATTTACCACGCGCAGATAGAGAGAGATTCTCCTCCTGGCAGCCGCGGGCCTGCTGCTGCCTTCAGGTTCCACTCGTAAATCTCCACTTTAAGAGCACCGTGAGCGGTGATTTTTAAAACGAGAGGAGCAGGTTTTTGTTTCGCAGTAGAATGAAGCGAAGAAAAGGAAAGGAGGCACGTGCCCATTTGCGTTCTTTTTTGTTTTAAATAATAAAGACCTGCAAAATACAGTTAATCAGAAACCAACCTATGACGTTCTCATCTCCCGTGCTTTGCTTTGATGGAAACTAGTGAGTCAGTTACTGTACATTAATCTTTCTCTTTACTTACTTACTCAAGTATTGTTTTTCTGGCTACTTGATAGATTTACCTTGTACTCCACCACATGCATGTTAGTTAACTTTAAGATTAAAATCTGTATTTGCTGCTGACTTGTAACCCCTGAAAACATAATGACACACACACACACAAGCTCAGCGCTCCTTAATTAAACTTGCGGCGCTTACATTTTCCCCTTGAGGAAATTTGGGGATTTCTGGGAATATAAATGATGTTCTTATTAAGATCTATTTCGCAATTAAAACACACTAAAAGGCTTTTCAAATTAGAACATCATTCATTCCTCCGTGAAAGGTACAGCATTCTAGTTGGGGTTGTTTGACATGAATCAAACCACAGAGGATTAGCTCTGAGCCACACCTGCAACAAACACAACTACAAGAATAAAGAAAATCAGCCGCGTGGCAGTTAAGGTGCTACTCAGAATAATCACTGGTAAGAACCGCAAGACAAAAGAATCTGTGGCGCTTTAAAGCTGCAAAAACCTAAAAATGCCTTTGATGAATCCTGGCTTGACACCACCCAGTTCTCCACCTCTGCTGGTACGTCTTCCCACAACCTTTGTCACAGTCTATTATGGCACCTTTTGTTTTACTGTCCTCTTAACTTTGTCTCGGTCTCGAATTTTCCCAAAAGCTATTTCAATTTAGTTCTTCAATGCAGGTCTTCTTGAACGGTGCAGTTAGTTTAATCTGCGAATGTGAAACCGTCTACAAATTCCATTGTACTTCCATCACACCAACAAAAGCAACACAGCAATCCATGTGAACAAAATACAAATAACACAAGTGTGTGGAATATGAAAACAGTATCTTCATAAATATAAGGATTTAAAGGTATTTTGAGAGCTTGTAAATGTGTTCTGCCTAAATCTTTAAGTGCCTAAAGGTCAAGTCGGACATGTCAACGGGTCTGTATGGACATTTCACTCCCCATAACATTATATGGAGTATTTCTGAATGCTTTTCAAAGCAAGCTTTAGTTAATCATCCCACTCGTAGCATTGCTAACGGCTAGTCAATAAAACAAGCACACGGTTTGAACTCAATTAGAAAGTCTCACAGTGAAATGTGTCATATTTAAATGGGTTCACCCACGCTTCACTGGCTCTTATGGTTGTGGCCCGCGAGTTATGAACAGGTGGTCCTGCAATCGCCTTCTTCATTCCGCTGGCCCCTGAGCACCTACCCAGGTTTGCAGGAATGCACCGACAGACACAAAGGTAAAGAGAACAGCGAGCTCGCCACACAGATATTCACACTCCGCCGAGCACAATAAGGCTTCTCACAGCTCCTGCCAGCTCTTCTGGGAGGGCACAGAGCGCAGCCCAAATACAACGTCACCTTAAAAAACATTGCAATATGCTCATGGGGCCTATTAATGTCTGTGCTACTTAACGTGTGTCTAGAAGGTACTGCACAAATCACCATTCATCAGTCACAGTACTGGTCCTACAGTAAAAGGACGTGTGCTGTGACACTTTGCTGTAGCAGTTTTAAGGTGAAATACTACACATTGTTATTGGTCTTGATAAGGATTTCAATCTGGCCATCCCCATTAAACCTCGAGCAGAGGTTCAGCCAACACTCGCCTCTTTGAGGTGTCAAACACAGACTTGATCAACCCACACTGGAAAAACCTGCAGGAGGAGATTGACGATATTAGACAACCAGAGCGCAAAGCAAAAGAACCGTACTTTTACCATGAGGCTACGAACTGACATTGTGTGCAGGTGGGTGGTGCAAGTGCAAATTAGGTTGTTCAAATAGATTTGTCTTCCTGTACAAGATGTACACGTCAAGCAGCAACTCCGAATCAGATCACACACAGATATTGTGTGAAATTGTGGGGAAAACTGCAGTTTAAATATTGTGAAAACAAGGCTGGTGTCACAACAGGGGAGTTGAGTAGGCGGAAGCAGGACTCAAGCGCAGAGTGATTGTGATTGGACACAGGTGGATCAGGGACACGGCAGACAATCACAGGGGTTGACACGACAGGCCAGGAAGTGAGGCTAAACCAGGGACACAAGAGGCAGGAAAGCGACGGGGAGATTGCCGTGCCGTCATCTGCCAAGTGGCTGGGCGTCCACCTGGACAGAAACCTGGAATGGTCTAGCAACCTTCATGGCGTGAGATCTCGGACTCTTTGCACATTTATACCGAACCGTAAGGACAATCTGCAATTGAAAGTCTGGTTGTCGGTTTGGAGCTGAGAGCCACTCTGGGACCCATCATGCCAGGATCTGCTATGTTTCTCATTGTAAAACGAGGCAAACAGTTGCTGGAAGCATCTGACAAGAACTTCGCATTCCTCGCGGCATGCCAAAGCATGCAATAGACATTTTTGGCAGCGGTGTTTGTGCAAGTTGAATAAAATACATGAATTATTCCAAAATGTTAACTTGGCGGGTAAGAAAATCTTCTTGATGTACCCTGCCCAGCTCTGTCATTTTAGTGTTGCTATCTCATCCATAATAAACAGGAAGCCAAGTTGTATTTTAGGAGCTATTTCTACAAACCATCCTGAAAAAAGCCCTAAAAAAGGTCACGTTCTCTATAGACCACTATTGGACATGTGCAATACTGGTGAAGCAAGCAAAGGAAATGGAAATGCGGCTAAAGTGAAGCAAGTATGTAACCTTTGGAGCACATTAGTGGATGAATGCAGAACGAATTTACTATCTGTTACAATTTATGAGTTCCTTAGTACCAGACCTTCAATAAAGTTTCACTTTCTTCCAACATTGGATGTGACATTATGGAGCCAATCTCTTCAAAGAAATAGGCCTCCTTATGATGACATTATACCTCATTGGCTCATAACAGCGTCTACTTGTCGCTAAGATCTAAGACGCAATTTTGGTGTCCCTGTACTTGGTGTAAGTGTGCATCGAGGGCGCTGGGAAATTCCCTGCTCTGCACTTTGAAGGCTAATTGAACTGTCGTCTGCACAGCATGATGTGGAGTCAGTGAGGAACCACTAGCGCACGGCTCCCGCAGTTCCTGAGTTCTTCTACAAGAGGCTCACGTTAGGACGCTCCGGGTCGTTGATCTTTTTTGTCCACCCATTTTCACTCCCGTGCGGAGCCTCTGAGAGACACACGTCGTTGAGACGATGGAGACATCCAATGGAGTGGAAAGACTTGTGATGGGACTTGTAACGCGGCCAATGTGGCTCCTCCCCTTTCCTTTCTACAGGACGGCTTTCTCTCAGGACGGATCGTCGTCCTTCTCTCCCTCTGAGAGAGCAGTTTGGGTTGTCGGCGGTTGTTACAGATGCTTATAAATCTGAACAGTGTCACAGCTCGGCACATCGCGCTCGCCGCCACTGTGTTGACAGACGATGTGTTTATTTACAGCACGCTAAAACGACTGTCTGAGGCCATTAGCTGTCCCTCCCTTTCCCATGATCGACCCCTCCGGACGGGTTATTGAGTTACTGGGGCCTGTCAGGTCAGGCTGTTGTTTGTATCCCAAAAGGAATACAAGATATCTGGTTGCAACGGGAAGTACAAGAATTTGAGTATTCTGGCTGGGGATGGAAATAGATTTTAAGATTTTGAGACAAGGTCCATCCCCTGGGGTTCTCTGTCCTGGGAACTCCAAGTGAGAGGAACCAGCGTCAAATCTCCTTTTGAGAACTTAATGGTATCGAAGTAGTAGACGGCCAAATATACCTAACACAGAATTATGAACTCAGGGTAACACAAAAACTTATTTTAAAGGGGTCTCTGAAAGCTCTCTATCATGATGGTGAACATTCACAAGACGTAGAAGCGTAGAATCTGACAACGAAATATTTTCATTATTGAGCTACTCCAAGTGTCTTTATTTAAACCAAATAGAGTATTATTATTATATTTACATTCTGCTTGAGGAGCCATGAAGCTGCAGGTTGACCTGAACCCCCCCACTAGGATTGAGTCCTAGGTTTAGGTCTAGCTACACCTTTATAAATAGGCTACACTTGGGTTAGGTGTAGTGTTGACTGAGGAGGTGGATGCACTCTTTTCTGATTGGACGCAGGGCGTCATTTCTGACAGTCACATGGCAAATGTATTATACCTTTTGTTTATCTCTTTTCTAGTCTTCCGACCACTCAAAGACTTTAACACTATGTGTCGTCCTCCACCCATTCACACGCTGAGGACCGGTCAGTCCCATTTATCCCCATTCACACACTGCAGGAACACACTGTGGGAGCAATTTGGGGTAAAGTCGGTTGCCCTATGACACGTCGTCATGGTCAAGCGGAACCGAGGATCGAGCTTCTGCTCTACTACCGAGACACAGTCGCCCTTTAGTGGGGCAAGAGACGCCAGCTGTCACCTTAGGAATATCAGAATGACAGCTTTTCCGCCCGATTCATCCCCCGCTTCCCTGTGCTCTTGTTTGTTTGTTTTGCCCGTCATATGGCACTGCTTTACTTTCCAGCAGCAGGCTCCAAAATGGACAACTCCAGGAACTCCAGACGTTCCTCCTCTCTCCTGTCCTGTACTCTTGTCCTCATTTCAGACCTCATAAGTACCCTGCTGCTTGTATCTGTGGAACCCTTTTTCGGGGGTGAATTTCCGCCAGTTCTTCCAGGATTATTTTTGGCTGTGTCAGCGGTTGCCACAGCGGCAGGCATCTGCTTGCCTGTCAGTCACGTCTCGTCCTTTGCGGCGCTGCGTGATCTCCTCCTGCGTGCGGATAGAAATAGCTCCAGTGTGGGCCAACCACACATACAGTGTGTGTGTGTGTGTGTGTGTGTGTGTGTTTAGGGATGTGATAGCTTGGGAAAACAAAAGGAAATTCCGTTAAAAGGAGGATCTAGCTTTTGAAAATGTCTGAAGGAACAGGACGAGAACACAACTTCAGTCGCATATATTAGTTTTAAAGCCAAGCTGGTAATGGATGTGAATGCTTGCTGGTAGCTTATGCCTCTGAGTGTGTGTTTCCAGTCTCAGTCAGTGTCACCAACTCTCATCAGAGGAGTTCCTCAGTGAGGCCTTCAGGCATCTGTCTTTACCCCCCAGCAGCATCAAAGGCGTGAAATGTTAGAGACAGCGTCTCTACGATCAGTCATGTAGAGTGTGAGAGAACGGTACAGTTGAGGTTAGATGGCTTCATGGTGGATGTCGGACCTCAGCTCACAGGCTTGAGAAAACCATCTTAGACTTACTGCTAAAAGGACCGTGAAACTTCTACCATGGTATACGTATCTCGGATGGGGTAACTGTCAACTGAATGTTTGCGTAACCCTTAACCAAAAAAAAGACTAACCAATCCCAGCCCGGCAATGCACAGCAGGTTATTCAGGACATCTCTAGCGTAGCGGAGCCAACCTGTATTCTGACCTCAGGGTGGTGTATATTTTTATAGCTTAACCGATCCAAAAACATACAGTACGTTTGAGGAATGAATTTGACCGTGTTCTTACTGCCCAGAGCAGTTTATGACTGCAGCCCAGCTGCACACTGTCGTCTAAATAAATGTAGGCCTACTGCACATTTCAGAGGCACAGTTTCTCTTTTTACTAAGAAATTGTGTGAGAATTTTAGTTACATTCCAGAGATCTAAAAGCAGACCTTTTTCCAGACTGAGCTGAAAGGTAAACTTAACTGCGCCCTCTTCTTTTAGTCTCAGAGGTCCATAACAGTGTGCTGGGAAGGATGTGGCGTTTGTACGATTTGTTTCCTTCTTTCGGACACGTTTAATTCATCCAAAAAAGAAACTAAAACGTTACAGCCTTACTTTGTTTTTTTTTATAGTGATTCGCTAATGCCTCCCCTGCAGACACTAGTGACACTAAAAGACAGGACAGGCCCAGGCTAGGCGGTTAGCATGCTAATTTTAGTAGGTATCTCTGGAACACAATACATATTTAGAACATTTAAACATTGCACCTAGAAACATTTTTGGTAAATTAGTTTGTGCCTTTCAGGTCTATCAACCACTCAAAGGTCTCTTTACTTGCCATTCACCCATTTCTGCACTGATGTCTCCCGCTTTATATGAAGGGACATCATGTTGCGAGACTCGCCTGCAGTTTGACATCTAAAGAATATTTACCGAAATAAAAAAGCAAAACCATAACCATTTCACACCTTCCAAGTAGGAAGAGAAATGAGATGAATACATGTCTTTGTGCTTTGTGTGTGTGTGTGTGTGTGTGTGAGAGGTGGGATTCCCCTACTTTCACTTTGAAGTCAAGGGGATGATTACATGAAAAGAGAGATACCATCAGTTGTCAGCCAGGTGCCAGGAGTCGGGGGAGAGTCAAGGAGACCATTTCCTATCCCATCAGCACCTGAGACTGATGTCCATGATGACATCACACAGGCCAATGCTGGGGGAGGTGCTAACTGTGTGTGTGTGTGTTTGTGTGTGTCTAATGTGTCTCAGTGTTGGTTGCCGGGTAGAATAAAAGCCTTCTGGTCCCGGGGCATCAAGCCAGACTCTTCATAGCTTAATTTCTGTCTTTCAAAAGGAAGGTGAATATCTGCCACACACACAGACACACAGATCCACATCCGTAAATGAAGCCATCTTCATTCTTTGTGTGTGTCTTTGCTGCTCTAGTATTGATTTGTCCAGTTTCTATTACCCAGCGACTGAGGAATGTTGGGGGAGCGTGTCTCGACCATCCGACCGGGACCTTTAATTTGTCTCCTCAAGCACTTTGTAACAATGTTTGACGAGTGCTTAATCGTAAGGTTAATGTTTATCAATGTTATAAAAGTAAGAAGAGTAAATCAATGACCAGGTCAATATCTTAAAATGCTGTTACCTATTCATGCATTCATCCACTTCATATAATAAAGAAATTATATGAAAAAACGTATTATTCGGCAGTACACTGTATTTAAAGAGTAAATCTGTAAACATTAAAGCAGTGTGTACGATATCATTCAACGTGTTGATCCAGTGAGAGGAGCATAACGTCAGCGTGGTGCTGTTGAAGGGATGAACACAATCCCAAAACCAGGCGGTGTTTACTGCACCCTGGAAGGAAGGCATTTAGCACCGGCAGAATTATCTCAGAAAAAGTCAAAGGATTATTTTCATTATCTTCCCGTTTTCACGAAACACAAACTGTCCTTAAATGTTGGATTCCAAACGGATTTCTTGACCATTTAAAGATTGACTGCCAGAAGAAGACGTTTAAAATCGTCTTTCTTAACTTCATTTTTTTCACTCCAGGATCCTGCAGCTGGAGCTCGTCCAGCAGCTGAGCGTAGGAAGTTTCCAACTGTTGTGACGAGGCTGGGCACAAAGATGACTGGGCAAGGTTTTAATACATTGTTTAATTCCCATTAGAGACGGTCTGGTGCTGCTCAGGGGTTCCACTGTATGCGCCATGCTTCCCACACACACACACACACACACACACACACACACACACACACACACACACACCCTCCGTTTGCAGAGCTGCTGCTCTGTTATGGTTGAATAATCTTCCTGATCTGTATCAAAGGGCTTCCTTCTTGAAGAGTTAGAGACTTGTTTCCTCGACACAAGGAAAAAAGCCTTTAGGCTAGCGCAACGCGCTAAGGTTGCTGAAGAATTGTGTGTGTTAATGTGTGTCCTGGGGCTGTGTTTTTATCATTGAATTGTTTGTATTGTGCACGCACACAGGTGCACAGGCCGCTCCTGCTATTGATTTCAAATCATCCCACCTGATTAATGTTCAGTGTGAATGAAGCAATGGGCCGACAAAGGCAGAAACGAAGCTTGTAAAGACGGATTCAAACAATGTATATAACAAAAGAGCGTTGCAAATATTTCCCCGCATCTTTTCAGAATCACTTGTTGGAAGGAGGCACTGAATGCAAACATGACTTTTGTTCGCAGGGAACCTCCACAGGGCTGTGATCCACATGTTCTGTAACCGTCTGGAACAATACGGCCGCCATGTCCACACCTGTGGCATTTGTCAGCTGCCAACTGATATTGACAAAGACAAAACAATATTAGAGTCTTTGGAAAAGAATCCGACTGATGTGTCCTTTCAGAACCGCTGTTCAGAGGGGGCCGGATGCGTGCTGGTTGCAGCTACCTGAAGAGAAACGGCGCATGCAGACAAATACTCAACACTGCACTTTCACACACCTGTCATGACATATATGTGTCGTACAACCAAGTAACAGCTACAAAAGGTCAGAAACACGGGTGAAATACACACGATAATCTGATTTACAGCATTACTAGTGCTCACCGGCCATAACGTCCGCATTTTCAAACCACTGTGTGCCGTGCAGGGTAGCGTTAGATGTTGAGATGGAAGTAGTCGATCAGCTAGCTTAGCATAGCAGTGCTTTAAGTGGTTCTAGGGTTGCTGCCCGTCCCTTAAAATACGGAATCGGCCCATGTCTTAGAATAAAAAAGCTTGTCCCGTTGTGAATCAATACGGGATGTGGTTTGTCACGTATTTCCCGAGTTGAGGTTATAGCAGCATCCGATGGAAATAATCCCAACCCAGATTCTGTGAAGACTCGTCCTATTCTGTCCCTAAATTGGGTAATAGTAGCTGCCGTCGTTTGATTGGTTTGTTTCAGGTTCACGTTCGGGATGGTTCCGCGTCTGGATGCAAAAGTACCATGTAGTCGTGTTTTTAGCTCGGCTCCTCCATTGATCTCCTCCGTCCTTAGTGACAAAGTCAAGTTCAGTGCCGGCTGGTGACATTATGTCACTCAGAAATGGCATGTGAGCAATTTGATTCATACCAATGTGCTGCCATCATAGCAGAAACATTGGCCTGTAATCAACAGTGCGGTGTTGCTGGACTGACTCACTGAACGTACACGTTCAGTTTTATCCTGGCATTCCCAGAGACATCCAAACAGCATCGAACTGAACAAAGCCGTCCCTTGCGTCCTCAGCATTACAGATGAGCTTGAGACATACACAATGTAACTCAGATGAGCAGTGAGCTGCACAACATGATGTAAGAACCACTTTATTTCAAGCATACTGAGCCCCTCAAGGTTCACTGTCTTAAAAGGTAGAGTCGGTAATCTTCCGTAAAAACATTTTCTGATGTTTTTTTTGTTTTTTTTATTCCTCATTATATCTTGACAGCAATTACTGAAATCTACCACAGGATTGTAATGAGCCCATCCAATTATCTAATTGGGTGACCATCTACCCGTGCACTCATCCACAAGCTGCCGGCTCAACAATGCAAGTACTAACATCAGCCATGTTTGTTGGTTTTGTCTTTTGTGAAAATGTTTACCTTCATAATGATAATTTTGGGCGAGATGCTTCGAAGGGGGACTTGCCCACATGGTGACCTTTAAGTAACTTTTGGAGCTTGTCTGCTGTCATTGGAAAAGAATGGAAAACCCTTGCCTGTGGCTGTTTTTTGGATGGGTTATTTTTTGTCAATGAGATTACCAGTCCTGTTCACACATTCACTCCGACCCGGAACTTCAAATGTCAGAATCTATTGGAGTGGACATTAGATGCATGCTGTCTTTCCAAATAGAAGAGAAGGTCTGTGTAGTGTCCCATTGCACCGATGTGTCAACGGAGACGTTCGTTGTGCTCATAATTCACACCACGGCATCGCTGAGAGACAAAACCTCCGAGAGAGAATAAGAGGAGTCGTTTAGGCCAAATACGCCTCCAATCAGATCAGTTTGGGGTACTTCTGTTGGCGAGGGCAGACGTTCTAGCTGTTAGATGTTCTCTCTAACGGCAAGAGTCTTGTATGTCCATGACAAAATGATAAATCCGCTATGTGATGATGGCTTACTCTAAAACCGGACTTTGAACAGCAGCTTGAGGATTTCTCTTTCAGGAAAGGATTAAACCACATCTGTTGTTTTAGCAATGCCGTCTTACACTCCATGTTTTTAATCCGTTCTCTGGTTGCAGCCTGCTGTCATTAATACAGTAAACAGAAAACAAGGTCTGTATCATATTTAAAAGGGTTCTGATATCCTGTTCAGCCACAAAACCTCCAACTGACTCACTATTTTCCACTGGAGAGAAAATCCTTCCAGCAATTGTGTAGAGAATATGATTTGATGCGTATCCCATTGAAACTTAAAGTCTGGGTGTATTTCTTTGCATGGCCACAGCTTTTGCTGAAAAAGTGTTTTTACAATGAATCCAAAATCTACCAGTAAAAAATCTTCAGAGACACTGTGATATCAAACGGGAAGCTGGCAAAACAATCCGTCCAGGAAGTTACCAAAGTATTATGTCAGTAATAAACAAGGGTGATTGTGAGATTGAAAGGTATAAACTTATCCAAAGGAAGCTGCTGCCAAACCCTCCTCTTATCCGCGCTCCAAAAGGAAGCCCTTAATAAACCTTTTTTGGACCACATGCCGACTAAAGGTGTAAGATGTTGATGTTAATACTCCTCATGAAGAGGGCAAGCCTGAGCCTGAGAGGTAAGAGGAGGCCGATTGTGCTGAAGCCCAGACTCACTGAGAAAGAACTCATACAAAAGTTTGTTTGTTGTCCCACAAAGGAACGACCGCTCACTTTTCGTTTGTGTCCATTTACGTCGTCACGCGAACTGGCTCAGTTGGGTTTGAGCAAGAAAACGTGTGAGTTAAGTTGACAAAAGTCACAAAATAAAAACACCAGCCGCACGTGGAGCTGCCCTCCCAGCTGGCCTGTGTGTGCTGCACTGGTCTCTTCGCACTCATATCACACCAAAAAATGTCGAATGCTGGATAAAACTCGGCTGACACGGGACAGTTGACCCACTCAGTTTATCCATCAGACAATGAAACGTTTGACTCCACGCACGTGTAAAGAAAATGTGTGTGTTTTCTGTTGCGTGTGTGTGTGTGTGTGTGTGTGTGTGTGTGTGAAACACAGGCAGCAGTTATCGGTGTGTGCACATATGATGCAGCATTACATCACTCCATTTCCCCCCCGGAGCTCCAGGTACAGAATGACACAGGGCGTTTGTCTTGTGTCTGGGGCCTCAGGTGTCTGCTTAATGGCTTTATGCAGATAGAGACACAGGCGTCAGGTGACAGGGGATAAAAAGAGCTATTGTTCGGCAGAACCTCCCAGTCAGCAATATTCTATTAATTTATTTTTTTATTTTTTAAGGAGACAGAATTCCCTTTTTTCTTTTTTTTTTGCTTCATATTGAAGTCTTCAGGTGTCCCGCAAAACACACACACCTGCCTGAGCATCGGTCAGGAAGGCTCAGCACAGACATCCAACAAAGAGGAAATGAAATAGAAGGTCACGCCTTTAGTCAGGACAGTGTGTTGCGTTTTTTTAGAAGTTCACCCTTCTGGATGAAGCGTCTTTTCGCATAGCAGCGTTTCATATGGAGCTTAAGCAGTAGTTCACCCTTTATGCAACAATTCAGTTGGTCTCACAGCAGCTGATATTGGCCCTGTCCAGGTGTATACAACCAACCAATCAGATGCTGCACTGTGTCTCCAAACCAGTCATATCGTGGAGGTCAAACCTTTAAAGGGTTTCTCTCCGTCGTTGCTGTCAGGTGTCACCAGATGCGACCCTCCTCCACCCCGAGCACCTCCAGCCAGCTGTCAGGCATTCTTTAGTCATCCTCAGGCTGTCTTCCACTCCCTTCTTCACCCACCACCAGTGTCTCCAGGGGGGGATTCCGCCGAGCAGAACTCACGGCATCACGGCCCGTGATTATCCTGTTTTAAGATGGAGTCCAATCGCCAACATTGTGCACTATTTCAATGTTTTACAGGTGTAATAAATGTTTGTTAATGTGGACCGAGTCTTGATTGAGCATAGAAATGAGCAAGTAGTGGGAAGGTTTGCACAGTTTTTCATACTTCAACCACAGCTGGTGTTACCTGCGGGGACACATCAATCAACGTCCGAGCGTCTGTTAATGATTGATGGACTGAAAAGAACATTTTCTCACTGTATTATAAAGGATGGGACAATGCACTCTGTGGGGAACAAGGACAGACAGTATGGGACATGGCAATGGGGACTTTAACCAGCCACTAAATGACAGATGCTGCTTTTTTAAGATGACCACCTTCATCTTGTACCTGCGGTACAATGAATGTATATAACTTACACCAACGTATTTGTACTATCATTAAAACACATTCCTATAAAGCGGATGTTAGCATTTTGCTTAAAGTGTTGACATGATTAACGTTGTTGGTTGTATTTCCGATGATCCAGACTGCAGCTGAATATAATAAAACTACCAATAAAACTACCAATCCGAGGCCGCCCCCCACCCACCAAACCTCCTCGCTGTGCTCCACGTGCTACGTCACCTCGTCCTGGTTACTTGTCATTGGCAGCAGTGGTTGAGAGTAGCCTGAAAAAATATTGATTCTACCAGCCACTTGAGTTTCACCTGCGGCACGGTGACGTGGTGGTCAGCACTGTTGCCTCACAGCAAGAAGGTCCTGGGTTCGAGTCTGCATGTTCTCCCTGTGTCTGCGTGGGTTCTCTCCGGCTTCCTCCCACAGTCCAAAGACATGCTCTGGGGATCAACTTTAATTGGGGACTTTAAATTGCCCGTAGATGTGTGAATGTGAGTGTGAATGGTTGTGTGTCTCTGTGTAGCCCTGCGATTGGCTGGCGACCAATCCAGGATGTACCCTGTCTATCGCCCGAAGTTGGCTGGGATGGACTCCAGCCCCCCCCGCGATCCTGTGTGCAGGATAAGCGGTTTGACAATGGATGGATGGACTTAAGTTTTACCTGCTGGTGGCGCTGTAGAGTCATGTGTTTTAATGAATAAAAGACATTTGACAATTGTTTCATGGAGACACTGGATTAGTAAATGCAATGCTATCCTGGTGATAAAATGCCGATGGCTGCAGATCGTCACCCTTCCTGGGTTCACAGCAGCGCTCCCCACAGCGCTGTAGGCCGACAGTCGACAAAGTGGTAGAACAATATCGTCCCTTCTTTGGGGTGGAGGTGTTTGGTTGCACAGCAGTATAGAATGACACAGCAGCTCAAGGATGTGGCAGAAGCAGGAGGACAAACCACTAATGGGTGAAGGGGGCGGAGGATGAAAGGGGGATTTCAAACCAACATCCAGTAAAGCTGGCATTGTGTTGACAGGACTGGTTAGCTACATCATATGATTTAAATGTTTCTGTAGAATATTTTAACTATGTTGAATTGAAACGAAGGGGATCAAATGAGATCAAAGAAGAGGACAAAGTGCTTTGCAAATGTTGTGTGAGGTGAGAAATGTATTCAGGATCTTTGTTAGACCTTCGGGACATGTACAAAGTATTTTGTTTAGTCTGTAAACAAAACTGGGTTTGTTTACAGCTCCAAAGGGAGCATTTAGACGTGGACAGATCCAACAAGCAACACACAAATCCAATTTTCATCAGATCGCTCAGTGACATTCCCTATGAGGGATGAGGACGCTGGTGTGTACAATACCTGGAAAAAGGGCAACGCGTTGCATTGATGAGGGAAGTATAGACTGCAGTTTGTTGTCATTGTGTTTCTAGTGACTCACATACAAATATACCCCAGTTAGCGTATACAAAACATCGACATCGCTTTTAGGAAAACCAGATGTAAAATCTGGTTTTCCTTTACCGCTGGTGAGTACATTTACATTTAGTACAAGACTGTTGTTTATATGCAGTAACAACATCACTTATGATGAAGTGCTCTTCATATGCATTTTGTACTGAGAAGCTGCTAAAAATAATGTTGTATATAGAAAAACATATATTTATATAGAATCTTTTTAGCTTGGTTCTCATTCGGCCCCAATGCAGGACACTTTGTGAATGTATGAGCGAGAGGATGTTGCACACAGAAAGAGGCTGAGGCCGGCGGCGTCGGTGACAGAAGGTCTGCCTCAGTGGGTCACTTCACAGCTGAAGGGATAATGAGGCTCGGCCAGCGGCCCCAGACTTGTGGTTGTGTGTTTTCCATCGTTCTGCAAACACAACGTGACAACTGGCAGCGCTCATCTTCCTCCATCTTGGACCCACCGCCTGCCAATGTCTCTCACGTCTGCCATCCACTTTGACCTCCAACCCAAACCCATCTCGCTCAGCACATGGCCCGCGTGGTCTGTTGGCTCACCATCATTGCAGGACCATTGGCTTGTCCCTTTTACCCCCAATACCCCTTTACAACACACCCGCCAAGTCGGGCCCATCGGCTTCCTGGGGGGACGTGACAGGGTGCAGGTCCGTCGCTGTGCTGTCAAGCCACTGGAAAATGGACTAATTGACGCCTTTTTTTCCCCCCACTATAGTCACAGATTGCTCCTGACATGGTGGCTCAGAAAATACATTTTTTAAACGATTTGATAAGCATTGCCCAAATTATTAAGATTTATTTCATATCAGGTGTAAAAACCTTGATGCTGCATCTCGTGTTTGCAAGTCCTATTTCTGTTGTCAAACAATAGCAACACGTCACATTGATTCCCTATGTAGAACATTTGGGAATCTGTTTTTGCAAATGGGCACAGTAAAAAGCCCTTAAACTGACTATATTTGGAAGCTCTGTGGAGTTGCGTTTGTATATTATTTGTAATTATTCAGAAGGCAACTTCACCCAAAGGAGCCGAAAGGAAACGTCCAATGGATCAAGCAGACAGTGAAAAGAATTGCACATGCATGTAAATGTACCTGCAGTGTGTGTGTGTGTGTGTGTGTGTGTGTGTTAGCCCCACGGTAGACAATGTCAAGGGTGTGACGTCAACCGTGACAAGGAAAAGGGGCTTGGAAAGGATGGACTGGGGTTGCTGATACTAATGAACTCAAACTGAAAGAAAGAGAAAGCCTCAGAAAGAGGTTCATTGTGTGAATTTGTGTGGAGTTACTGGAGTCCCCTTTTTAATCATCAATGGAGCATATTCTGCTGGACTACGTGAGTACTTTGAAGCCACTGGACTTGACTCGTGCTCCATGAGTTATTACTGTATTCAACTGTTTATTGTTACACCAAAATGTGTCCTTTCAGAACTGCGCGGCGTCGGAGGACGACGCGTCAGACATCGGTCACTTTATCGGACAGAGGAGAAGCTGGGCGAGCAGCTCGGCTCCGAGTCTGTGCCAGTGGTCAGCAGCCGCAACCTCCTTCCTCCCCCAGAGAGCAACAGACAGACACCGAGACGGATGGACAGCCCGAAATTACAGCTCAACCGGCATTCTGAGGATAAACATCTCTTGTAAAAATACACCGAGCGGCCAGGAGTAGCAAAAGGAGCAGGTTCAGCGCGGCCCGGGGCCAGGGAGGGCACGCCGGCCTGCTGTATTTACAGCCCGCCTATCGAGGGACAGTCCTCGTACTCTGGCTTCCAAGCATGGATCCCAATTTGTGGCTTCGCCGAATTACTGAGGGTGGAAGGGCCACCCTTTGATATATTTATAAATATATTTTGCTTGTTTGTGAAATGCACCACAAAGTAGAAAGGAGGCTGAGAGCACGAGAGAACGTTGAACCACAGGGTCCTCATTCATTTTATGTTGAATGGAGCTTGGAAAATGAAGAAGCGCCGCGCGTGAAGCGTCTTTGGGAGGGGACAACTTCACACTGGAGTCCATGCAAAGTTTTGATACTTTCTGACAAAACAAAAGCCCCACAAGTTGAAGCGTGAAGTCTAATGACTACTATGACCTCCTCTATCTGAACCCAAGGGCCTTGTTGTACTTGGTCACTCCTGGTCCCATCCAAGGGCTCTATTGTCTGGGGCCAGAGGCTGGAAACCCTCCCCTGTCTCTGGCATCCACGGCGGGACAATGGGCAAAGACAAATCTCTGACACCCCGTCCTCCAAGGGGACAGGGCTGCATTATTGGTGCCGATGTTTCCTTTACTATCTCCTCCCTTCTCACTAGTCTGTGTGTGTGTGTGTGTGTGTGTGTGTGTGTGTGTGTGTGTGTGTGTGTGTGTGTGTGTGTGTGTGTGTGTGTGTGTGTGTGTGTTTTCTTTTCAATGAAAAACACAGAAGGAAATACAGCGAGAGAGAGGAGAGGACAAAAGATAGAGGGCCTCAATGATGAAGTGACCTGAAGAGGGGGGAGATCATTTCAAATGGGATTACACACACACACACACACACGCACACAGGCCAACTTCATTGTCTCTGACACTACTCAACCTACACAATACAGAGCAGGATATTGCTGCACCATGCAGTCCTTTCACTATGTAGTCTCAAGCCTGCTGAGTTAACAAAAGGTTTTTGAAGGGGGGGGGGGGCCGCGGAAGTTTTCTTAAAGTCGCCGATGGAACGCAGTGACTGTAGCAAACTGTATTTTTCCTGCGTCTTCTCAAATAAAACTGAGGTTAAGTCAGACTGTGTGAGATTTTTGCAGACAAAAAATGTGTTTTCTTCACCATGTGCATGCTCCCCTGAGGTTAGCAGGATGAATAGACACAGCGAGAGCAACTGTTGCTCATCTTCACCCCCTCCTCCTCCTGTCGGTTTTTCCTCTTTTTTATTAGACCGAAAAAAAAATCGGAGGAGTTTATTTTGTTTTCTCATCAAGATGCATCAGTCCAATGTATATAAAGAAAATGGTTTCCAAACAGGCGACAGAGGCATCCCATGGAAATGTGCCCCTAGATTTGCTTTTGCTTTCGCATTGGGGCGAGTGAATGGCTTTTAATAATGTGCCATTTAACAGCTGTAGCGTCACCTGACATCACTGGCGCCAGGAAGTTGGGTAGTTACACAGACACTTGCGTGGTGGGGCGACGTGCGGATGAAGCTCGGCGGCCACACAGACTCAAGCCGGGTGGACGGTGTGTTCACAAACCGGAATGGAGGGCTTGTGCTGCAAGGAAACAAAGCGACATCTGTTGGCAGTTGGCAACGGCGCAATAAATAATGGAGCCTGGTATATTTTCCATTTGGCTCGACATGGCCAGCTCCAAATAGAAAGATGAATGTGCCGATTCTGCCATTCGGAGGACCAACTCCTTTGGTAGCCGATGTTTATTACACGCTTTTGTTCGAGTCCTCCTCAGCAGGGAGTGTTCGCTTCAGCCACGTCACCTGCCACTCTTCCATCATCAGAGGATGGAGTTTTCCCCTCTTGCAGTTACAGGTGGTACGTTACAACGAATCCAAGTGGAGTGGAACAAACGGCAGAACAAGCTTTGTTGGTAAAAAAGAGAAGCATGTTCTAAAGACAAAAAAGGCTGGTGATGCGGTTTGATGAGATAAGAGAATCCATTTACAGGAAAACAGCATGACTGTCGGCAGAGTGCACACAGACAGTCAAAGAACAGGATTGGGTTTTACAATTAAAAAAAAATAGTTTAATCCATTTCCACACAGAGGACACACCATGTCCCTGCATTTTTGATTGACTACCGTATGACCTTGTTTTCTGAAGTTGATCATCCAGCCACTCAAAGCGCGTTAACACAACAGTTCATCATTCACCCATTTGCACTCATTCATACACCAATGGTAGGGCTTATCAAGCAAGGTGCCACCTGCCCATAAAGCATTAACATTCATACACATGGGACATGAGAGCATTTCTATCAATTGTTGGGGACCTCCCAAGGACACATCAACATGGACCATTGGAGATCGGCTGCCAATCCTCTAATTGCAGAAAATATCTGTTTTCTTTGCTTCTTGCAGCTTTTTGTTCACTATCTGCCAACCGTTTTCAGTCTGGTCTCCCAAAATATGATCTGATACAACACAACTGCATTTTTACTTGTGTTTTTGGGGAAAAATATTTCCTCCAAGTTCACGTCTGTTTTCAAAATATCACAATCATATTTGAAATCCTATTCCACTGCAGTGGACACAGAAAGGCAGGTCTAGTGAGAGTTAGGGTCGTCCAGTAGACCTCTGTTTGTGTGTTGTGTTAAACTAATTCAATGGTGACTGTTTTTTATTCCCCATACACTTCATTATTACACATTCTAAGCCATACCCTGGGGAGTAGATTTAAAGTACTTTTCCCAGAAAATGTAACTGAGTGTTCAGTTATGCAACTGGACAACTGGAAACATCAACCTGCAGCTTTGCTTAACCAACTAATGTGTGTTAGATACAAAGCATTATGTGATCAGCTCATGCTTAGCACACAGTACACTTAAACAGTTAAATTGTGGACGGACACACTCATTGGTCCCACGGCCACAGATAAAAAATGCAACGGCTCAACGTGATGTATTCCAGCAATATGTATGTCCGTGCTGAGAACAGTAGACATCTAAGGATGAGGTGAACCTGACAATAATAGCTTGTGACCGTGACAGATACATTCTGATCCGTGCTCCTGTCCACAAAGAAGCTGCATGTCAGCGCAACCAAACACCGGCGGTAAATAATGACAACAAGAGCGACCGCCATGCACATGAGCTCATCCCCGGCCGCCCTTCAGCGGAGCGGCGGGGAGCTTCAGAGCGGTGACACGACTCTCCTAGTCGTCTGTTACAATAGAGGCCCGGCTCTGATCCCACCGACGGCTTTCAACTGCTGCCAGGGCCACAGGAAGCCAGTCATGCTCGGTGTACAAGTGTGTGTGTGCGTGTGCGTGCATGGGAATGTGTGTGACCGGCAGGGAGAGGGTCTCTTGTCTCTCGATTTTCCGCCCTGATTGGAGTGAATGAGTGGCCGTTGTCTTGCCCGGCCGAATCTCGCTGTCAATCGTTGTCTTTGAGTTCAAAATGCGCCGGCAAAATGACACACTCTTACAAATGGTAACTTTCTGCTAGCCCCCCAAATCACTTTTAATGGAGATGCCAGTAAGCCGAATGGCTGATAGACCTGTGCTTTTCAAAAATAAAATAAAATAATCTGGAATATTTCCGTTTTTGTTCTATTTATTTTTTGGAATTGAAAATTGCAAATCAAAAGCTTTTCCCATTTTATTTCTCTTTTCAAAATTCTGTTTCCCTTCACTTTTATTTGTCTGATGACCATTATGCATATTTTCTAAAACACCACCCTGTTACTGTCCCGTAGTCCCAATGAGAGAGGAGGGTTTGGGTTGTCTTCAGTTATTACGGTTGTATCTGTCCTGAACAAAATAGGAAACGATATCTGCAACAATCAAGTTAAACAATTAGTTAGTTCACAAAGCATTTCTGTTCTGTCCCCATTCGCTGCCTGTCACTGCCTCATTCAGTGCACCTGTCCGCCCTCCTCTTCATCAACTCATCACTCTCCTTCCTCTCTGTCTGCCTGCTCCCCTGACGGCTTGGATTTCTCCGCGTGAGCTGATCCGAGACGCTTTTCCTGCAATAAAGCGTTCGTCCTTCTCCTCCTCGTGTGTCTGTCGTACTGCATTTGGGTCCTTAACCAGCTGTGATGCTCGGAATCAGCAAGACAATGGACACTGAAGGGGTCATCGCACATCTCCATCCTGCTGAAGAAAACTCATGACCGGCTGTATTTGAGCCACGTTCTTCATAACTTCTACCGAGGATCATTCCACGGCATCCTGAATGAAAACATTACAAACTGGCATTAAATGTGGGACGGCCCTGCATAGGATGGCCCCACAGCCCAAAACATAATTGGTACCATCTACTGAGCATCAGAAGCCAAAATCCACCCGGACGCAATCTGTTGACGCTGCTGCCGGATAAACAGATGGATCAGCGGCTCATTAGTCGCAAGGCTTCATTAGTTAACAATGCAGAGAAAAAGACTCATCTTCACTTCAGCAATGGTGTAATAATGGTAACGGTGTCTTTTCCCCAACAGGCTCGGATGTGAAGACGTGCAGAAGCTGAAGACGCCCGTCGACTCTCAGACGATGCAGCCCCACTCGTACATCCCATCCAACAGGATGAGGACTTCTCCTTCAAACCAGAGCTCTCCCTTCCAACTAAGCTGCTGCCGGCGGCGACTCATGATGAATTACCGCATCCATCGGGACATGCGAGGTCTTGACGGTGAGCGCTTTGTAGCTTGTGTGTTCGTGAAGCAAGGAGTTTACCATTTTGTTTTGACTGTAACCAAGGATTGACTTTAAATATGCCAGACTTCCACTCTAATATCTCTTCAAATCCCCGTGAAAATCAATCATCACCCGAGGTAATGACTGTTTACACTGTTATACAGTTTATGATCATCTGTTTAGTGGGAGTGTTGATGCCCAGACTCGTATGCTTTGCCCCGGGTGTTTTGCAGATTTTCCTCAGCAAAGAACCAATACCATAATGAGCCTTTGCAAAGTCCTTGGCCGGAAAACGCGGAGCAGATCTTGCATGTAAAAGTTCCGCTGGAGTTGGAGGGCGAAAAGTGAGAGGTTACATGGATTTAGGGTGCTCCAGCAAGCGTGTCCGCGCACATCCTCCCGCAGCCCAGCGCCATGCATCATGTCAGACACAGAAACACACACATGCAGTTTTACCACACAGGCTGATCCTTTTTTTTTTCTTTTCAGCACGTGAGCAAGCAGAACAATACGCATAGATTTTTTGTTGTTGTTGGAGGGAATCAATTCAGTTAGATATCAGGAAACATAGTGAATTGGCTTACACCCGCTCCGACAAGACAAATCCTCTCATCAACAGCCATCATTTACCGACCCTTCATCCTCATCCCGGATTACAAAGTGCTGCACATTTCTGACTACACGCCTACTGATCCTATGAGATCTTCCAGGCAAACAATGGCAAGACGAGACAAAAATCTCAAATGTCCAAAAGGATTGTTCCCCCAGTGGCCTTGTTCTCCGAGCAGGTCATTAACCCCCCTCACAGGAGGAGGGCTCGCTGTGTGACGGCTGCCTCTCTGTGACAAAATAGGCACAGAAATAGAAACGAGTCAGTTTTGATGTTTGGTTCCACACGGGAACAGCGTGCTCCAGGGCGACACGGGTCGGCCCATCCGTCCACACGCGACCTTCCCGAGTGGACACCCGAGTACTATGATTAGAGAGATATTCAATATGTCCAAAAAAAACAACATAATCATGAAAAACAAAATCCTCTAATAACGATTGACAAAGACGTCATTTTTAATGGAACTGGCGGGCGTTGAAGTGTGTTTCACTGCCCGTCTGAGCACATCCATCCCTGCTGTGAAATGTGCTGATCCCCCACAACAAATCGAAGTGTAGACACACATGGCTGAGTCGACTATTTCATCAGTGTTTGCACACGCTTCGTCAAACAGAGATATCAGTGCAGGGAAAGCAAACATCGTCATTTCACGTTCTTTCTGAGTTCATTCATCACTTTGAAAAGGACCATTTACCCAGTTCAAATGTTATGTTGTGTACTGAAAAATATTATATATAATATTCACAATAAAATGTAAATACATTAGGTGAGTTATTAGTGGCACAGCAATTTAGTTTAATTGAAAAGTACACGCAGCTCTACAGTGTGAGTGGCTCTTTAAATTGATTATTACCAGCATTCTGCTGCCTCAAGGGCCGCGTTGTTGGCAAACCGTGCTTTGAAAACCCACAAAAATGCACCGCAAAGAACGATTGTAGAATTAATGTGTTATTACAACATGTGTACAGCAGATAGACACTGCGGAACCAATCAGCAGCAGATAACTCTCTGGGTGCACGGAATAAGGAAGTGAACACACTTAAAACGCTCAGGAACGGCGAGGAAGATATTCAAATGTGGCTTGTTTTTTATCTGTCTCAGGTTTTCACAAGAGAAACATAAAACGTTTATCAGTCAGTTATCACACGTTTTACTGGAGAAAACCAAAGGGACGGCATGTCAGATTTCCACATGTCATAAAAGCAGTGCACTTTCTCAAAATAAACTTTTGTTTCCAGAGAAAGTTAGGTTGAAGGCAAAAAACTTTACAAGATTAACAGGGGGTGCAAATCCAGGCATGAAACAGAAAACAAGTTGTAGATATGGAACAGAATGGACCTTTGCTGAGGCCCACACGGATCTTGCATGGCACAACGACAGCAACAAATGTACAACTCTCAACCAGATTTTTTCACTTCAGAGTTCAGCTTCCCCCGCTGAAATGACAAAATTCCAAACAGATGTGATCATATTTAGCATTTTAGGTAATTAAGCTTAAGCTTTTTTCACCAACTGACTGAGCAGAACATTGTAAAATTCCTCAATTTGATCGCGATTCGGTGTCACTTTTGCTCTTGGGATACTTGCTATAAATGTTTTTAACTGCAATTTATCAACCCTACAATGAAGTACTTGGTCAAACTCCTCTTTGTAATACTAAAGCTCAAGGAAGCTTTGTTTGTTACTGTCACACAGTTCTGGTGTTCTTTAGTCTTTTGAACATCAGGATATTGGAGCAAACTTTTTCCCATCAGATATTGACTGTGAGACAATACGGGGTGGAAGGGCCTCTGACAAACATTTACAAACCAGACAATTGCTTCGTATTGGTCCTCTCCCCTAATCCACCGGGTGCCATTTGCCTGTCTACAAAAAAGGTCAAAGTGGTCACACAAGGACAAAAACACTCCCACTCTGGGGATTTGGTGTCCGTCTAATTAAATACTGATTAGAAAGTGAACAGTAGCTCCTGAAGAGTCTCTGAAGCCAAATTAAAAAATTGTAATCTGCTCAACTGGCTGAGGTCTTTCATCTGATAAAGAGAACCAGTCTAGTCCACTTCTTGAAAAGATTTAAGTAAGAGAAGAAGCAACATTTTTCAAGTGGTGTATAAAATCATTTTTCAATTTTTTAAATAGTTAGTTCTTAAAAAAAGTATGTGTTTTTTTAAATAGAGACACTGTTTAAATTTCTCTGATTTGACCTGATATACTTACTAATTTTATTTAATTACATTTAAATAGCCCCAGATGGCAAATTAGCCTCGAAGGGCTTTACAAACGTACACATACAACATCTTCTATGCCGGCACACTCTCATCAAAACAGGGAGAATCCCTTAAAAAAATATACCTTTACTGGGGTAAACAGCAGCAGCGGTGAGATCTCTCTATCCGGATGGACAGAGGTGGGATAGAGGTCATGGTTACAGAATAAACAATGTAAAACATCACAATATGTTCATGCATATGACAGAAATAATTCATAAAATGGAAGTAGTGAGTTGAAATGACAGCTAATAATGACAGCAATGATGGTTCTAGATGGACTAATAATGACAGCAGCAGTGAGTGTCAGGCAGAACCACTGCAGGAACAACCACCATCACATGTAATCACCTAAACCAGCACATAATCACACGCCTCTGTGTACATCAGGTCCTTGAAAGGTAATCTGACCTTCGATTTCACTTTAGCTCATAGTTGAGGTCATTGAATAAAAGCAGTGCTGAAAGACGGATTCAGATATTTTACAAAAGTAAAATTATTCAAATCACACTAAGAAAACAATCCACTAAAAGTTAAGTTAGTCTTACCTGCTTTACATTCTGTTTAGTTATTTCATCCACAGCATTGAATCATATTCTAAAGAATCACCATGTGTGCGTCTCCAGTCTCCTGTAAGAACCACATATTTTCAGAATAGTTCCATCTTTGTGACAATGCGTTCTCCAGCTGATCCACTGAAGACAATGACTATAGGTTATTTAGCTGACAATGTCCTTTCATAGGAATTGCACAAACCCAACCAAGGAGCCTTCCAACCTCAGTTGATCCCACACACAGACACTTACATTTAACATATCTATGAAGTACATGTTTTTAAATTGGACTGTATTTGTTGCAGTCTAGCCCCATCATATGGACGGCTTCGGTACTGCGTGAGCTCTGCACACTATTCAAGTGATCAAGGGAGAGATGAGAGAACAATAATAGGACGCAGGTTGGACTCAAAAACTTTTGTCTAGTTAAATGTGCATACAAAACTACAAAGTAGTGTTGATGACTGAGCAACTCTATTCAACAGTCATCTATCATGCTGCTACTTTTATTTAACAACTCTTAATGCCCCTTTTTTTGCATTTCCCCAGATGCTTGAATTTATTTCTTGAGTACAACCATAAATATCATGGATAGCGAATAGCTAGACAGCGAAGCAGAAACATGGACAGTCTTAAGTCCAGACAGATGGATGAGAGCTGGCAGAGACGCTGAGGACCAGAAAGGAAGTGGAAGTGGAAGCACAGTGATCAGCTGACGGTGGTGGTCAAGCACCTACATGACACCAGCAGATGTGAAGCGTTTGAAGCAGCTCTTCCCTCCCGGTGGGTGTCGTGGAAGACGGACGACCCGTCTTGCCCCCGGGTGACAGTGATTTATAAGGTGGGATTACTGCACGGTCAGGGCGGGGTGAAGTCTCTCGTTCCACACATGTTGTGCACACTGAACTGGACACCGAGAACAGAAACCCTTAATTTCCCTCATTCTTTTCCCCAGGCTCATAATTATATACTGGCAACACAGAATCCGTTTAGTGTTTTTATACATGGAAGATACTGCCATTTATTTGAATAATAATCATATTTTATTGTTTATGGGATTTAAGTATGTGACAGTGGAAACTGGACTTAGCTAAATTTACAGAATACGCCGTAATGCTACCATCTATTTACAAAGGGTGATATGATCTGCTATTTTGGCAACAAAAAAACATGTATATATATTTATATATATATGCAAGCATATTTCTATACCTCAATCATGTATACAGCAGCTTTTGAACATTTGTATTGTAAAAGGAGGAGGTGCAAGAAAAACAAACAATTACACATTTGCACATGAGCATGTTTAAAGGGTGCATAGTGGTTTCCTTGAAAGGAATACAAAGTGTAAAGGTGGGGTGATTAGCGCTGTCGCCTCACAGAAAAAAATCTCTCTCCAACCAGCAGCCTTTCTGTGTGGAGTCTGCGTGGGTACTCTGGCTTCCTCCCACAATCCAAAGACATGCTCTGGGGATTGGGTTGATTGGTGACTCCTAATTGCCCGTAGGTGTGTGGATGTGAATGGTTGTTTATCTCTGTGTCAGCTCTGTGATTGACTGGCGACCGATCCAAGATGTGACCTTGTGTCTGTTGCACAATGTTGCCTGGGATGGACTCCAGCCCGTCCGCAACACTGTATGGAGGACAAGCCGTTTGTGCCGATGAAGATGATTGACTGACTGGAAGTGTAAAAATATATATCTTTGCCATAGTTCCCCTCATGCTTTTAGTAACAAATCATGATACTGAGTCGAGAATTTGCTCTCTTTTTGGTGTGTACAGAGCTTGGACCTTGACCTGATTTCTTTTGTACTTTTTCTCATAAGGCTATACCTCTGAAGGCCCCTGTAACGTGCAGTCCTTGGGGGGAACGCGTAATAATGAGGATACAGCGGATTCTGCAAACAGTCTTTATTGTCTGTTTTAACCACGAGTGTCCGGCTCCAGTTTCCTCGCCTGGCTCAGTCCTCCCGCTGTCGCCGGATCTCTCCTACTTTAAGGCAGAACACACACACTGTCACGGTGTGGTTTTATTTCCTGTCTTATTTTGTAGTTTCTCCTTCTTGTCTCCCTGGGTAACTTCACTTCCTGCCTTGTCCTGTCATCTGTGTATTTAAGCCGTGTGTGTCTCTTGTCACTTGTCGCGTCATTGTTGAATGTCCTGGATGTTTCTGGTTTCTGCCTGCCTTTTCCCCTGGTTCCTGTGTGCGTTTTTGCCCCTTGGCCGTTTGCTTTTGACATTTAGACTATTAAAGTCTTCTTTTGTTGTCTGCGTGTGAGTCCTGCCTTCCCCGCATCCTTGACACACGCACCTGATTAATTCCACCTGCGGCCCATTATGCCTCCTCCTGAAACCGTTCCCCGAGCCACTCCCTTCTCCGTCCCCTCTGCAGCTGAGCCAAACCACGCCCGCCACCACATACCCCCACCACCGCCGGGGAGCCGTCCGGCCTAGCCTACTCCCTCCCCCTGCCCCCCTTTCAGGAGCGGGAGAGGAAATCAGCCACAGCCATCTGCGCCCCGGCCTATGGACCACCTTGAAATTAAAAGGCTGTAGAGCTAGATACCACCGAGTGATCCGGGCGTTGGCATCTTTCATGCGGTGGAGCCATTGGAGCGGAGCGTGGTCCGAACAGAGGGTGAATGAGCGTCCCAGGAGGTAGTAGCGCAGGGAGTCGATCGCCCACCGGATGGCCAGGCGGGTCAGTCTGCAGAATAAAGGGCAGAGAGAAGTTAGGGGTATGAAGGAGTGGTTCCCCACAGAGAGCCTGCTTTATCTTCTCAACAACGCCTGCTGGCACTGCTCCGACCACTGGACCGGATCTGACGCACCTTTCCGGGTCAGGTCGGTCAAGGGGCTGGTGAGGTCCGCAAAGCCGGGGTTGAAACGCCTGTAATACCCCGCCAGCCCCAAGAACCGCCTCACCTCTTTTTTTGTCTTGGGTCGCAGGCAGGCCGCGATAGCTGCCGTCTTGTCCACCTGAGGGCGCACCTGCCCGCCCCCCAAGTGGTACCCCAAATACCGTACCTCCACCCGTCCAACTGCACACTTCCCCGGGTTGGCGGTGAGCCCCGCCCGACCCAGCGCCTCCAGCACCGCGTCCACCTGCTGAATATGCTCCGCCCAGGTGGTGCTGTTGATAATGACGTTGTCCAGGTAGGCGAGGGCATATGCCGTGATCGGACGCAGCACCCGATCCATGAGGCGCTGAAACGTGGCCGGGGCCCCAAACAACCCGGAGAGAAGCGTGGTAAATTGGTACAACCCGTACGGAGTGGAGAATGCCGTTTTCTCCTTGGACTCTGGCGACAGAGGAATCTGCCAGCAGCCCTTGGTTAAATCCAGTGTCGTGAAGAAACGTGCAGTGCCTAGCCGGTCCAGGAGCTCGTTGACCCGGGGCATTGGGTAAGCATTGAACCGTGACACGTCATTCACCCTGCGATAGTCCACGCAGAACCGTACAGATCCATCCTTCTTAGCCACAAGGACGATGGGGCTGCACCAGGCACAGTTGGACTCTATTAATAATATACTCGCCAATTCCCCCCGAACCACTTCTTTCTTGTGTTCGGGCAACCTGTAGGGCGTGACCTTACCGTCACGCCCGGGGACGTCTATGCACTATGAGGTTGGTCTGGCCTGGCAAGGGAGAGAACACATTAGCAAACCACTCCTGCAACCTGGCAACGTCCGCCCTCTGGCTCTCGGAGAGATGAGCCTCACGAGGGAGCGAGGTATGATTACCTGCTTTTGGAACCTCCGGCCCCAGCTCCTCTCCTTCCGATACCGCAGACCAGAGAGACCGACTCCACCCCCCTTCAGGCTTTCAGGAGGTTCAGGTGGTAAATCTGTGTATCTTCGCCCCAGTCAGACCGCACCACCTCGTAGTCGACGTCCCCCACCGATTTAACACATGAGACTCGCTCTGGAGCAGACTAGCTGCAAATAATAAATCTCCATGGGTGCTTGGCTGGGTTTAATTCAACCTGCTTTCGTGCAACCAAGTCAAAGCTAAATTCATCCAGGATAACTTGAATATCCCGGCTAAATCCCTATACTGGTTTCATGCAATAGCTCTCTGGTAGAACTTTGTCTTTTGAACCATTCTTAGTCTGGCCCCTCGCCTGAGATGACTTGGGTTACCCTGCCAGGAGCACAAGACTCCTGACAACACAGCCCTCAGGTTCATAGGGACACGCAAACCTCTCCACCACGATAAGGTGATGTTTCCCCGGAGAGGATATATACATTTTGTTTGAAGTGAATTTGTCTAACGTGTGAATTTATTGTATTTTTGTATAATTGTTAATGTATACGTGAATGTGTGTTTGTTTATGTGCGTGTTATTGTTTATGTATAATTGAATGTATGTGTGTTTGTTTATGTGTGTGTTATTGTTTATGTATAATTGAATGTATGTGTGATTGTTTGTGTATGTGTTTGTTATGGTTTATGTCTAAGTAATTGTATGTTTGTTTATGTGTATGTGTTTGCTATGGTTTATCTCTAAGTGATTGTGTGTTTATGTGTGTGTGTTATTGTTTATGTATAATTGAATGTTTGTGTGTTATTGTTTATGTATAATTGAATGTATGTGTGATTGTTTATGTATATGTGTTATGGTGTATGTCGAAGTAATTATGTGTTTGTGTGTGTTATTGTTTATGTATAATTGAATGTACATAAACACACATACATAAACAAACAGACAATTACTTAGACATAAACCATAACGTTTATTATGGTTTATGTCTAAGTAATTGTCTGTTTGTTTATGTATGTGTGTTTGTTTATGTGAGTGTGTTATTGTTTATGTATAATTGAATGTATGTGTGATTGTTTATGTATATGTGTTATGGTGTATGTCGAAGTAATTATGTGTTTGTGTGTGTTATTGTTTATGTATAATTGAATGTTTGTGTGTTATTGTTTATGTATAATTGAATGTATGTGTGATTGTTTATGTATATGTGTTATGGTGTATGTCGAAGTAATTATGTGTTTGTGTGTGTTATTGTTTATGTATAATTGAATGTACATAAACACACATACATAAACAAACAGACAATTACTTAGACATAAACCATAACGTTTATTATGGTTTATGTCTAAGTAATTGTCTGTTTGTTTATGTATGTGTGTTTGTTTATGTGAGTGTGTTATTGTTTATGTATAATTGAATGTATGTGTGATTGTTTATGTATATGTGTTATGGTGTATGTCGAAGTAATTATGTGTTTGTGTGTGTTATTGTTTATGTATAATTGAATGTACATAAACACACATACATAAACAAACAGACAATTACTTAGACATAAACCATAACGTTTATTATGGTTTATGTCTAAGTAATTGTCTGTTTGTTTATGTATGTGTGTTTGTTTATGTGAGTGTGTTATTGTTTATGTATAATTGAATGTATGTGTGATTGTTTATGTATATGTGTTATGGTGTATGTCGAAGTAATTATGTGTTTGTGTGTGTTATTGTTTATGTATAATTGAATGTACATAAACACACATACATAAACAAACAGACAATTACTTAGACATAAACCATAACGTTTATTATGGTTTATGTCTAAGTAATTGTCTGTTTGTTTATGTGTGTTTGTTTATGTGAGTGTGTTATTGTTTATGTTTAATTGAAAGTGTGTGTGTTATTGTTTATGTATAATTGAATGTATGTGTGATTGTTTATGTATATGTATTATGGTGTATGTCTAAGTAATTGTGTGTTTGTGTGTGTTATTGTTTATGTATGATTGAATGTACATAAACACACATACATAAACAAACAGACAATTACTTAGACATAAACCATAACGTTTATTATGGTTTATGTCTAAGTAATTGTCTGTTTGTTTATGTATGTGTGTTTGTTTATGTGAGTGTGTTATTGTTTATGTATAATTGAATGTATGTGTGATTGTTTATGTATATGTATTATGGTGTATGTCTAAGTAATTGTGTGTTTGTGTGTGTTATTGTTTATGTATGATTGAATGTACATAAACACACATACATAAACAAACACACAATTACTTAGACATAAACCATAACGTTTATTATGGTTTATGTCTAAGTAATTGTCTGTTTGTTTATGTATGTGTGTTTGTTTATGTATATGTGTTTGTTATGGTTTATGTCTAAGTAATTGTGTGTTTGTTTATGTGTACATGTATGTGTATGTGTGTGTTTGTGTGATGTGTTTGTGTAATGTGTCTGACTAGGGTTAAGGTCAGGGTATTTTTTGAAAGCCCCGCTAGTCACGATGCTTCAATGGATGCCTAAATACCCATAATTAATGGGAGGCCTAAGGGAGCAGTTGGGTAGGTTGCAGGACATTGAGCGGCTGGGGTTCAAACCACGAACAATGCGCTTGCTGGGGCTCCCTTTCTACATGCGACTTGGAGCGTACTTTTTCCTGGAGAAAGTACAATTGTCTGCGGTCGTTCTCGTTCTCTGCCCGCGTCGCCTCGTTGCGCTCCTTCAGAGCCGCTTCTTTAGCGGCCTTTTTATGGAGCTGCTTAAGTTCTCTCAGAAGGCCGTTGTTCTGTCGCTTGTTGGCGTCTCGATCCAACACCAGGGAGTTGTAGGTACGAGTCAAAGCTTGCGTTCCCTGAAGGGTGCTCCGCAGTTCCTCAATCTGACGCTGAAGAGTGCAGTTTTCACCCAACAGGGTTATGTTCTCTGACTTTATTGCGTTGTTTTTTTCCTCATACTCCTGCTCTTTTGAGAACTTGTTTTCCAGGGCCTTGTGTTGCTTTTTGAGATTGTTATTCAGTCTGGTTGCAACTTTTATATCTGTCTTCATCGATTTGTAGTTGGATTTGTAGGCGTCCAGATCTTGGAGACTGTTCGTTAGACTGAGGATATTCTCTTTCCATTCATTGTTCTTCAGCTCCAAGGCGTCCTTTAGTTCCCTCTGTGTGTCGTAGCCAGACTTCCATTCTTTTTGGCTCAGTAGCTTGCTGGTGGCCTCCGTGTGGGCCTTAATCAACTGTTGCTGCTGTGCCTCCAGAACAGTCTGCTGGACTTTCAGTTGCGCTGCCAAAGACTCTCTGGACGTGAGCTCTTCATTGAGGGCCTGGATTTTCAGTTTTAAATCATTATTTGTTCCCTCCAAAGCGTCCTTACGTTGTTTTGCGTCCTGATTTTCACGCCGTTGGTTTTCAACTTTCAGTTTCATTTCGCTCTCTTCATCCTGCAGATCGAAAAGCTGTATTTCTAACCCCTGTGTCTTTGCAATCAGCACCTTATTCTTACATTCCAGATGTTTGTAATCCGACTCAATGGAATCTTTTTGGGCGGTCAGGAATTCCACCGTACGTTCCATAGACTTCTTCTTCTCATTAAGATGATGGGCGTCTCGTTTACTGGCCTCTGAAAAAAGGTTAAATTCATTGGTTACCTTTTGCAGTTCGGTCTCCAGGAGCTTAACTTTTCTCTCGTACTCATCGTGTTCCTGTGTTAGGGACGCAGCGTTTGCCTCCTCGCGTTTTAAGTGCTCCAACTTTTTCTGCTGCTTTTCCAGTTGTTCTTGCAGCTTTTCATGTTTGGACGACATTTCTTGGATTGAGGCTTTTTTTTCTTTGTACATTGAGTGAAAATGTTGATGATTTTTGACCTTATCAATGACACCCTTGACCTCTTTTTGAAGGGTTTCACATTTTCTCCTAGCCATGCCTTCCTCCTGCCTGTGTTGCTCATACTTGTCGTTTTTAACCACCAAAGATTCCCATCCTGCGACCTTTATTCCGCTCATGCGAATTTTGATGCGCATAGACTTGAGAACTTCGGAGATCTCCCTCAGGTTCATATATTCTGCGTTGTACCGTTCCGCTGACTCTGCTTGTCCCTGGTCTGAAACCGGCAGATTTGTTGTATGTCCTTGAGCCATTTCTCCTGTTTGATTTAAATGTTGGATAAAATACTTTAAATCGTTCTATTGTCAGTGTTCAAAAGATTATGAACTGAGGCAGGACCAGGAGCAAAATGCGTGCAGCTGTCAAGGACTCCAGAGGAGTTATGAGGAATGTTCACATCAAAGAGCAATGACGTAGGGATGTTGACGTCAAAGAGCAATGACGTAGGGATGTTCGCATCAAAGAGCAATGACGTAGGGATGTTCGCATCAAAGAGCAATGACGTAGGGGTGTTCACGTCAAAGAGCAATGACGTAGGGGTGTTCACGTCAAAGAGCAATGACGTAGGGACGTGTTGTGGCTGAAAGGTAGCCGTTCCCTTGGCAACCGGGAACTACCTATGACGCACACATATGGGAGTGAGAGAATTCTTTTTGTTTTTTTAAGCTTCAAACGTCATATATGGAAATATGAGCAAAAAATACACCTTCAATATTTGAAAATATAAACAACAAAAGATTTGTTATTGAATTGTTTGTATTTTCTCGTAGTTTCCTATCCTCCTGGTGAATTCCGTCCATTACGATGATGGTGGTCACTGTTCAGATGTCCACCCCGTGATTCTCGAGGCTAAAAGATCCGCTGTGCCGGCTGGACGAGTGTGCGGCTTGCGGCGGCTGCATGTGGACCTCAAGTAGCTTGGTTTGTGTATACTGGTGTGTATGCATCTGTGTGTATGTCTGCAGAACCAATTGGAATAATCCAAACCCTCAACTTTCTGAAATACCTCTCGATCTTACTCTATTCCCCCCTGTCACATCTAAATCAGCGAGGCTGTCGCACAGCTCAGTAGCTGCACCTGTCCTGGGGGTTAGTCTCCGAAAGCTTCTTCAGGATCCTAGTTGTCAAAGAAATAGAGGATGGTAAAAACATCAGAGGGGACACGCCTGGAGAATAAGGTTAAAATCCATTGTCTGTTATTTTAATAAATATCATCTTGTGGCTATCAAGCATGTTATCGTACTTCTCTACGGTTTTGACTGCAATTTCAAAACTCAAAGCCAGAATTAATAAAAAATAGTTTTTCAATGCTAATATCTTAGTTTTTATGACAACAGGAATTAAATATCTCTTGGCATGAGTTTTTGTGAGAGAACTGTGAAATCATTCGGAGGGAACCAGCGGGAGACCCTTTTGATTACACCAAGCGCTCCTCAATTCCCTCGACGTGGTTGGGAAACGACAGTCGGCGCACTTCGTCGTTTTTCCGTCCGCTAGCGGTAAGTACAACTTTGTTAAACATGTATATTTGATTACCCACAATCAAAAGGTTGTCTGTCAGCGTTGCGTGCTGTGTTTAAACTTCACTTTTGATCCATATTCTTCCCCAGCTGAAATTGTATTAGCGGCAGCTACTTTTGCTAGCTAACGTTAGTTAGTTCGGCTCTCCACTTTAGGAGTTTTTCTCGTGGAGATATAGGGGTGCCTGCTAGGAGCTGTCCGTTTTTCATAGAGGAAAGCTCTCCTTTTAAAAGCTGATTCTCCTTTTAAGTCAAACCCCCTTATTAAAACCCCCCGGTGCCATGGCCGTCGGTTAGCTCACGTTTATTTAACGTTAGTTTGTTAAAATTTTATACTTGTGAATCAGAAATGAGGGTTAAGCCATTAAGCAAGCAGATGGCTACTTGGATTTGGCATGACTTATTTTTATAAAACACAAACTTTTACATGATAATCGCTTTATTTTCTCTGGAGGACGTTGACGTATTGACAGATGTACTTAAAGCCAATGTAATCCTGCTGTGAGGGAGCGAGTAACACATCGTGGTCCCGCTGCGGACATAAAGACGTTCTGCCAGCGGTTGTTGTGTTTAGGAATACGATTATCTAATTATATTTCAACAGTGATCACTTACAGAAAGTAAAATGCAGGTAGTTTAAACAGTCAACATCTGTTGTGAGTCAGAAAACTGTGCTAAAATAGGCAACAGCGTCGCTTTAGTGATGAATATTGTTTTGTCTGATGACAGCACATATGTAGTTTACAGAGAATATGAGCAACACGACGCTTTCTTTGATTACCCCATAAACTCTACTGATCCTGGGATCTTTGTTGCCAGTAATTTGTCAAAAGATGTTAAAACAAAAAAACGTATAATATAATATTATATAAAGGACATCGACAAAACAATACGGTAATTACAGCCTCTTAAATGACTACATACAGTAGTTCAATAAACATTTAGTCTTATTTCATTTTAGACTTTGAAATCCCCTCTTGTGATTTTCATTACAAAACCTTATTCACTATATATATTCAATATGTTTCTGGCAGAAAAGCATGTTTCAGTTTTGTATTCTGTCAGCAATGCACTCTTATTAATTCTGATTTATCTCTGTCCTGTTTACATAAGCTGTCCAGTTCCCCCAGAAACAAGGACATTCATTCACCAGAAGGCCACAAGACAGTTCACCAAGTGGGATCTGCAGCAAGACACCTGCAAGAGTTGACTGTAAGAGACCTCAATGTGTTTCAATGTGGTAAATAGTTCTGTTCCAACGTGATTTCAATGGATTTTCTTTTCCTAATGAACATGTCTTTTTTTTGTTACGTTTATTACTTCAGTGACTTAACTCTGTCTGCACTGTAATTATGCAAATGGGTGACAGTAGATGCTGAACTTACCTTAACTCAGTATTTATTTTTTTTCTCTACCCAAATCTAAGATCTTGATCATCCAAATCCATGGCCTCAGCCAGTGCCATCCTGGAGTCACGAGGCCCTATTTGAAACTACAAACTGTAAGTGCTAGAGCATTTATGTATTGTTTTGGGGTTTATCCTGAATGTATTTAGTAGTGGTGGTACATCGCTGTTTGTGTCACCTTTGTGTAAAGCATATACAAACCTTGTCATTGTCGAATATACACATGAATGGACATAAAACATTTAGGCGTGAATACAACCTAAATCCCTAAAACACAGTTGAACTCATTCTGTTTTAGGAATGGGAGCCGAATTATGTAATTCATCACCTAAAAAAACCCCAAAGTCATCAAGGCCAGATTTATGGAGTACACGGTTACTGGTTGTCCTCTGGACAGATTCTGTCCCCCTCCAGAGATACCATGTGACTCCTCCAGTGTCCTCAGGCTAAATGTGACCTGTGACTTTGGTGACCTGACGGTGGGATCGATCCACAGCTCCAGAGGTCACTCTAAGGGTCACATGAAAGCAAACATGGAGGCAATGACGAAAAGAGAATGAATTAATTTCTTTATTGTTCTTGTATAGTGAGAAAAATGTAAAATATTTTAGAGTCAAAATGTCTGAATATTTTCCTTATACTGCAGCATTTGACCAACGTTATTTCTTATCACCAGGGCCCTTTGACCTCTTGGGCCTAAAGCCTAGTTTATGCTTCTGCGTTTTCAGAGCGACGCAGATGCAAGACCCCCTTGCGTGCCTTTTCACACCTCAAAGTACCTTAAAATCTCTTCTTGATTTAACAGGGAGCCAGTGCAGAGAAGTTAATACAGGAGTGATATGATCACTTTTCTTAGTTCTTGTTAATACACGTGCTGCAGCATTCTGAATCAACTGGAGAGGCTTAAGAGATTTACAAGAACAGCCCGATAACAAAGAATTACAGTAGTCCAGACTGGAAGTGACAAACGCATGAACTAATTTTTCTGCATCACTTTGAGACAGGAAGTTCCTGATTTTTGATATGTTACGTAGATGAAAATAGGCAGTCCTTGAAGTCTTCTTTATATGCGAGTGGAAGGTCATATCCTGGTCGAAGAGAACTCCCAGATTCCTGACGGTGCTGCTGGGTACCAGAGCAATTCCATCCATAAAAACTATCACGTGACAGCTTGCTCAAGATAACTTCTTTTTTAACAGAGTTTAGCATCAGGAACTTGCCGGTCATCCAAGTTTTGATGTCTCCAAGACATTCTTGAGGTCTAACTAGCTGGTCGGTCTCTTTTGGTTGGATCGACAGATACAGTTGAGTATTGTCTGCATAACAATGGAAGTTTATGCAGTGTTTCCTGATAAGATCGCCCAAAGGAAGCATATAGAGGGTAAATAAAATCGGTCCAAGTACAGAACCTTGTGGGACTCCGTGACCAACATTGGTGTTGTTCGAGGATTCACAGTTTACAAGCACAAACTGGGTTCGATCCGATAAGTAGGATTTAAACCAGCTGAGTGCAGTTCCTTTGATACCAATTAAATGTTCTAGTCTCTGCAACAGGATACAACGGTCTATGGTATCAAATGCGGCTCTGAGGTCCAGGAAGACAAGAAAAGAGATGAGTCCTTGGTCCGATGCAAGTAGAAGATCAATTTTCACCAGTGCTGTTTCTGTGCTATGATTTACTTGAATTCCTGACTGGAAATCCTCGAACAAAGCATTGTTTTGTAGAAAGTCACATAATTGATTTGCAACGGATTTCTCAAGGATGTTAGAGAGGAAGGGAAGATTAGAGATAGGTCTGTAGTTAGCCAACACCTCTGGAGCAAGAGTAGGTTTCTTAAGAAGAGGTTTAATTACAGCTACCTTGAAGGACTGTGGTACATGTCCTGTCAACAAAGACTCATAATATCTAATAAGGATGTGCTAACTAAAGAAAAAACTTCCTTAAGCAGCTCAGTCGGAATCTGATCCAAGAGACAAGTAGAAGATTTAGACTTTGAAAATAAAGAAGTCAGTTGAAGGTTGATGGAACAGAAGGCATCCAAACAGGCATCAGGGCCCACTGCTGCATCCAAGGTTCCTACATCTGAGGACAGGTCGGCACTGGTTGAAGGCAGAAGACCATCAATTTTCTCTTTGATAGTCAGAATCTTCTTATTGAAGAAATTCATGAAGTCGTTACTACTGATGTCCAAAGGAATACACGGCTCGACAGAGCTGTGACTCTGTCAGTCTGGCTACAGTGCTGAAGAGAAACCTGGAGTTGTTTTTATTTTTCTCTATTAATAATGAGTAATAAGATGCTCTTGCGTTACGGAGAGCCTTCTTATATGTTTTAAGGCTGTCTTGCCAAACTAGCCTAGATCCTTCTGATTTGGTGGAATGCCATAATCGTTCAAGTTTCCGCACAGTTTGCTTTAGGTTCCGTGTTTGAGGGTTATACCAAGGAGCAGACTTCCTTCTTGTTGCTATTCTTCTTTCCAGAGGAGCAATAGCGTCCAGAACCACTCTCAAACAGCCTGTAGCAGTATCGACAAAACTATCTGGGACGGACTGAAGTTCTCACAGGAGTCTTCTGATATCTTGAGACAGGGCACTGAACTTAGAGCAGAAGGAATTCTTCATACATCTTTCTTGAAGCAGCTCAAAATGTCTTTAGTGTCTCCAGCTTTGTAGACCTCTGGCGCTCTTGGGAGCCGGTCATCAACGACTGCGTCCAGCTGGCCTCGTAACTGCTTCAGATCACGGACCACGCATTTGATGTTGGAGAAACACGGATAAGACCGCTAATCTTACATGTTCCTTGACTGCGGTGCAGAGGTCAGTGAAGTTCAGCTGGCCAGGCGGACCCGTTTCCAGCCAGGCGCCCTGCATGCCCTGCAGTAGGTGCGCGACTGGCCTCCATGCCGACCATCAAGTGATCTGTTTGAGGGTTACACTTTTACCGCAGCCCGTCTTCCCCTCAGGTACATCCGGGTCGCTCCAAAGTCACGGGTGGTCTTGTGCTCAGCCACCTGCACACAGAGAGCGGAAAAGGGCAGACGAGTTTTCAAAAAGCCCCAGTTACATGGGGAATGTTTGGAGCTTCTACCTACCGATACAACGGCCAGTGGCGGGGATGATGCAGGGCAAGTAGCCGTAAAAGGCGTCCCTCCGATAGGGGATCTCCTCCGCGTGATGGGGTCCAGGTCACGTTTGTGATCCGGCTGTTCAGAACGTATTAATCCGCCGCGTGCCTGGGAGACAAAATGTGTGTTTAAATACTGAGACATGGACTAGGACTGGGCTTTCCTACATTCTGGTTTACACAGAAACATGCTACCTGTCCATCATTCCTTCTTCATTTCTACGCACTATTGACCGCAGATACAATCATCTATTAAACAGATCTTTCAAGTTGTTGGCATTTAGGTCATATCTTGTACCCTTTGATGCAATGGGTGCATTTCTTTTTGGACCATGGTTGTTTTGAGATAATCCTCTCCTTTGGTGAACCAGTCCACTCTTTATCACCAGCTACCAACCCAGGGAGCCGGTTCTTAGGGTGGCAGTATTGAATTTTATTGAGCCTGGCACTGCCCGCTTGCTGCACACTCTGGAGTAAGTGCTTTAAATCAGTAGACTGATAACGAGCACAAGCTAGACAGCGTCCCCTACAAAGTACTACAGCACTAAGCTGTGGGAGAATTTTGGGGCGTAAATGCCAGCGTGTCTCAGCCTGAATAAGTGTAGCTAACTGAAAGCCATCCAAGCGCTACCTGTTTTTGGAGTGGCTTATCTTAATGAGTTATTTCATCGATACAGTAAGTGACTGGGCATGAGAGCAGTCCTCTTCTACTTGGAAGGAGATGAGGTAGGGCCCTAGAAGAAGGGCAGGAGAAGGTGAACCGGCTCAGCGTTGGAATTCACACCCATTTCAGTCAGTAGCTGCTAGAGAGATTATTGATCAACCAACACTAAACTATTGAGACCAAATAAACAAGTCAGACCCCGTCCTTTGTTGCAGGAATCCCTTAATCTGTTGCGAGGAAGTTAAGGGGTTGTCTGTACTCTACCGTGGAAGTAGTCTTCTTACATTACACACCCCAACATCACCCCGAGTTACAGTGCTTTGGGGGTTTGGCATCGTCTGCTGGCCATACTTGCTAAAATGCATGCTTTTGCAAATCCCAAAAGTATATGTTGAATGAAATGAAAAAAAATGTATGTAGTTTTCCTAAACGTTATAATAGTATCTTATAATTAAATGGTCATGGTATAGTAATTCATTAAAAGTGATAGCGTTAATGTGTTAATATAGTCAAAACGTGGTACAAGTCGTTATTGTGAAACGTCTTCGATAAAGATTGTGATAAAAATTATAGCGTATCAAAAAGGCATGAAAGTTTTTTTTTTCTAAGCTAGGGTTTATTGCGTCATAGTCACAAAAATAAAAAGATACACGTCAAAAAGTCACTATAAAATACTTTTCAGTATTGCGGAAACATCAACCCACAGGGACGAGCGCAAACAAAAAGCATTTTTATGAATTTAAATCTTTAAGCTATAAAGTCTGAGGATAATAACAGTCTTCACTGCCAGTTGCTTTAAAAACACAAAAACCGTGCTAGTGCATGTATTTATTTCAAGTTTAGTCAGCCACTGATTTTCAATGTCATGTCAGTGTCTTGCGGCAGCAGGCGACGGTCCGTCCAACGGTTCTCCGTTGGCTTTTGAAAGTTTCTCTTCCTCTTTGCCCTTTTCATCTGGACGTCCTTCCTTTTCAGTGCTGGCGTTTGATGTGGTGGCCACCTCATTGTCCTCCAACCTCATGTCCTGCAACATCCAGGAACTCTGTTCAATGTTGCTGATTGTAATTCGGTCCTCCACAACAGGGTGCAGAATCCTATGGATGAGGTCCTTTGCGTCAGATGAAACAGACCTAATGGTGGGGAAGTTGATTTCATGCTGAATTTGCATTCTCGACATCCTCCTAATGCTGGTGTCGTCAAAGGGCATTGAAGCAAAGAGCATCATAAACAGTATGACACCCATGCTCCACACATCAGACACTTTGGGGTTGTATGGTAAACTTCTCAGAATCTCAGGTGCTGCATACGAGGAGGTGCCACAGAAGGTTTTACTCAGTATCATACGCCCATCTGCATAAGTAAGCTTCTTGCTGAACCCAAAGTCACACACTCTGAGGTTGAAATGTGTGTCCAGCAGCATGTTTTCACATTTAAGGTCTCTGTGAGCCACGTCACTCTTGTGAAGATATTGGACCGCATTGCACAGCTGTGTGAAAAGCCTACAGGCTGAATCTTCAGGTAGGGCCCCCTCTGCGTTGATATGCTTTAGGAGGTCTCCTTTCACACATAAATCCATCACCACATAGACCTACAGGTACAAGAGTAAGAGGAAATGGTAAATGGACTATTAGTGCAATTTTGTGTGTTGCAACAGATGGCGATGGCTCTTTGGTTTCCTGTATTCATCTGTGTAACATCCTGATTTCCTCACGCAATCAAACTGGCAGGTTGACATTGATGTTTGCCCAAAAGATGAATGCTTTATGCCCCACCGAGTTGTAAATTATTATTATTATTAATAGACCAACTGCAGCCACCTACTGCCCATCCTCCAATTATACCACAACAAATCTTCCAAGTGAATGCTGTTTCAAACCATTTCTCAATTATTAAAACATGAAGTTACTTCACTCACTATGCCACATTCTGGGTAGTCTTTATTTTAAGATAATGCGTTATAAACATATTATGAATTAATTTTCAGCCTTCGGCGTCATCCACGTGGAAACCATGCATGGCAAACCGGGACATGGTTTCTTGAGTTTCCGAAACAGTGGACTAAGTGTAGTACATGCTCAATATTCTTAATTCTATAACTCGGTACCAAAGTGACAATGGTGTTGACTTGTGGATATCTTTATCTTTATCTTTGTGGAAAAATAGCTGTTTCTTTAACAACCATTTATATTGAAGGTGGGAATATAAAATAGACCATTTAAAGTGCAGCAACTCTCACTAAGATGCAAGGAAGTATACCTTGCTCGTGTGCCATTTGAAGATATCAAGAGTCCTGACAATGTTGGGGTGGTTCAAAGGCTTAATAATCTCCATTTCCCGACGCAGAAACGTTTCCAAGGCAACAGAAGTAAACTTTTTTCTGTCTATAATCTTGATGGCAACCCTTTTCCTCAGCTTGGTTGAATAGGCACTCACAACCTTGCCAAACACGCCTTCGCCCAGGTTGCTGATGAAGGTGTACCCGTGTCTCTCCATGAAAATTTTACTCATCACGAATGTTACGATGAGCACGAAACACCATCTTGTTTTGTTCCGAAATGCCAGTCGGTCAGTTTAGAACAGTGTATAGAATCATCCCCTTATGATATGGCGTTCCAGAAGAAATCCATTTAAGAACTCTCCTTCGGAACTACATGGAGCAATGACGGGCAGAAGCTTTGTTTTTTGCTAGTAAATAAAGTCCTTGAAACTTAGTAGACAAGACATTATTCAACGATCAGATATTTGCAAAGTGACACACGTGTTCTGCTGGACTGAGGTTAGGGGAAGGACAAAGACCTCATGACCTCATGTCACTACGACTAGACTCTTCATTTATTTGTTTTCCATAACATACGTACAGGAAGTGACAGCGTGACAGGAAGTTAGTTTGTCAGATGATAAATAGTGAAACTATGTACCAACTTTAGTGCGTGCTTTTTACAAGAAATAGTTGGTATAAACAACAGTTTAGTCATTCTCAGAGGTGTGTTCATTTTGCTGTGTTTCTTTATTCATTATTATATTGCTGTATTTATTTTTAGTTCATGCCTTTCTTATTGTGGTTATTGTTTTTTTTTTTATTTAACCTCAGACTAGAGCCTTTCTGAGACGGCTGTGCTTTATGGTATTTCCAGCAGGTGGCAGCAGAACACAACCATGGACATGTGACTGGATCGATCTATGCTTCTCTAGCAATGTCTCATTTAATACTAAGACAGGTCCGTTATTTATTCAGGAGTAAAAAATAAAACCTCCCATGTCTTCGTAGTACACAGCCATGATGCCGTTTCGCACCTTGTTGCGTTGGTCCTTTGGGGAGCAGCAGAGGACAGATCCAAGACTCCCGTGCACACGCTCACATGCTTCTCCTCTGTCTCCTGCAGATGTTGGTGTACTGCTGACAGTGTCATGTTCCGCTATTTCAACATCAGGAAACCATTAGTCCAACACCATTAGCTGCCTTCTATCTGTCTCTGACTACATCCACTTATTCTTTTGTTCACCTCTCAGCTACTAACACCTTGACAACAGGTGGCCAGATGGAGAGAAGGTATTTCTGAGGTGCTGTCATCTGTTGGACGAGGCTTTTAAGCTAATAGCATTAGAACCAAGCCACCGGGCTTTATCGTGTCCTTGAAGTTCTGTCGAATTCCGAAATGCTCTAAAACTGTGTGTTCCTCTCTTGCACTGTGACCGCTGCTCATTGGTGCACGAAAACCCCGATGAATCTGGCTTTCTGTGGCTGCCAGTGGTGCAACTGTCAACTCCCATGATCCTAAATAGCCACAGTCATAACAATGCCTGCGACCAGCCACAACACTTCACAGCCATAAAGGCCCCCTGGCACGCTCAATTTATCATACATTTTGCACGTTCACACTGTTCACAGAAGGACCTTCGCGTGGCATTAGTGTTAGTTTGCGGAGAGGCCTTCTGACACCCGGCCCGATGCACCTTCCACGCCTCGCGTTCCTGTCCAACCTGACGGGGGGGGGGGGGATGAGGACCCCGGCCCACAAACCCTCCGCCATTTGGTTTGCGGCTGACACCCGGCGCTCTGAATAAATGATCTAAATGCTCGCCGGAGATTATTTTGCCACTGCCGCCCCTCAGCAATGACATGGGGGAGGGAGGGGGGGGCGGGGGGGGTTGCAACACGCGCCCCCCCGTGGCCCCTTAGATGGCCAGCCAAGATGAATATGAGGAAATGAGGCAGACATTCAGTAAATAATAGTTGCCATTGTGCCTCTCGGCAAGCTTAGGACCGGGGGTGGGCTGGAGGGGCGAGGGGGAGTCTGGTGGTGGTGGTGGGGGGGGGGGCTCTGCATGATATGCCAGGCCCCGAAATGGCACCCAGACCCAGAGCTGTCACCCCTGCGGAAAACATCACCCTCGCCTCCACAATTTGTGCACTTAACACTTCAGTTGGCACATGACAGGTGCTTATTTCCCCGCGCTGGCGTTCCCCCTCGCAGTGATGCCTCTGAGCCCGGGGCACGCGGCATCTGGTGTGGATGTCTGTCCGTGATGCTGCTCGCTGCAACCGTGTGCGACTACACCACTGATACTGTTCATGTCTGCTGCCGCTGCAGCCGCAGCATGCTGCGTGCGCGTGTGTGTGTGTGTGTGTGTGTGTGCGTGTGTGTGTGTGAGTGTGGGCAGAGGACTCTAATGTCCAACGCCAGACGGGGATAATAAGTCACACTTGGAAATTGAACAATAATACGATCATGACAGAACATTTGTACTGTTATTGTTTTGTTTAAACAGCCTTTCGTCTCTTTGTTTAGCAGCGTTCTCTAAACTGAGCCACGATGATGCTTTCGTGTAGTTTTCATTTTAGTCTGGTTCAGTTCCACAGTAACTTAAGTGGAACTTAAAAGTGAAATGTCAAAATAAGGTTTGCAGTCCAGCATTCACAACTCTTCCCCCACAAGTATTCACTACCGAGAGGCCAAGCTTCATGAAGAAGACATGATCTGTATCCGATATCTGATCGATAATCAGAATCGAGTACCGGTTTTGCAGGTTCTCTGGGTGACTGAAGTTGATTAAATATGAACAATTAGAGAACCACCATAGTCATGGCCCTGGGATGGGCCCCAGCACCCATGAACAGGCATCAGGACTTTTATCTTCATTAAGAGCCACACTTCCGGCTTCTTCTGGAGTTTTTACGCGTTAAAATACTCAAATAGCTTGAAGAATGTATGTAGTGTTCATCACAATGACTCTACGGTATTTAGTGTGGGTGGTAATTATTTAACGCCGCTAAATACGAAAGCCCCGTCGCTTTACATTCCGAACCGTCCACTGAAGTTTTTTTTTTTCCCCCATAAGTGAGGCATAATAACCATGAAACCTAATAATAGAGCTGAGAACGGAACCAGCGGGGTGTGTATTCATCAGTGTTCATGACAGGGGAGCTTCGAATAGCTGGGCTCTTGATAAAGTGGCAAACCATTCATATGAAATTGTTTCATTGTAACCGCAGGTGTAAGTGGCGGCGCTGGTGCTGCTGCAGTATCCCAGAATGCCTCTCGTAAGCTGTTTGGCCTTGAAAGTAGCCGTTCTCCCCGGTGTTATGAATAATTGAACGTCTTGTTGAGACTGTCTCTCACCGCGGCGCCCTAAATGACGCTCCACGGATATTGTAATCACACTTGTCATGTTTAACGTCTTTGCTTCTTGTAGTCAAAGTCACGGTTTCATCCTTCACTCTCAAATCCCACGGCCGGGGCTGACAATTCAAAAACCGAAGTGGGACTCCTCTTTTTGTCCTTGTCAATCACAAGGAGCCCGACTCCTCTCCTGGAGGCCACAGTCAGGACTTGTGGGAACGATTGTCAGGTGGCATTACTGTCCCACTAACGCTGCTAAAAGCCAGCTTTTTTACATTACAAAAAGAAGAATTGTGGATGCATTATTTAACAGTGAGATCAGGCGCCATTTCTAGAAGGATCTGGAGGTCTGAAAGAGGACAGTGATGGTGAGGCGCTGGGACGGCGTTCACAAATGCAAACATGCACACACAGACAATATGACATATGATGACTTTATGATACGGAATATTATAACTTCGTCAGGTATTTGAAATAAGCCGCTCTATGGCTGTCGAAACTGCAGTAATTCTGTGTTTATCATAAATTCCATTAAAAAAAACATGTCTAATGTATTTAATGTGTCCGTCTTATCCTTTCAGTGGCTCAAACACAGGGGTCCTCCGCTGAACACGTAAATCTTTTATCTAAATCATTTTCTACAATCAGTGGGTTACTGAAACAGGAGGAAATGCTGCCTTTTTGGGGGGACTTTGTATTCCACAGAACAAGTATTGCAGTGAACGTCACAAACGCCGAAGGCTAATTTGGAGGCGCTAAGACAACGTATCCTCAAATCTTACTTAAAGTTATTCCTCATGTGTTCCGCAACGTATCGATCGCACGTCAATTCCCACTCGTCACATACACACAGTCTTTAAAGAAATAAGTTAGGATTAAGCAAGCAAACTACTTTAGTTATATATATGTATATATGTGAATCACCTTCAAGAAGGCTTAGACTATTGGTGGTTTGTGTTTAAGAAATTGTTGTTTTGGTTCCAATAATAGTTTTGTTACATACAGATCATGGTTGACACTTGTCTCCTAGGTGACAGGCATGTTATAAACTTTACATAAGTGTACCTGTAAAACGGGGAAAGCATATAGTTTGCTTACCCTGTGTGTGAAGCTTTAGGTTTTTTAATTTAATTAATACAAAAAAAAAGATCCTAAAAAAGAAATAAAATAATATTTTTTGCATTCAGCAGCATGTGAAATATCCGATCCGTGTGAACCAATGAATTTTGCCTCCCTCATATAAATACACAAAACACACTAAGAAGGCCTTTTCCATGATTTCTTAAACACTGTTTTCTGTTTGACTACAGAAGCAAGCTGCTCCCCCGTTGTGACTGTTTGACCGGCCTTTCTGTTGCCAACCTGTACTCCACTTCCTGACCTACCGGGGGTTTTCCTCCACCCCGCCTGCCTGCCTGGTGAGTACTTGTGTTGCCTTTTCGTAGACAGCACGGACGTGAAGAAGTGGTGGCTGGGCCGTGGAATCAAAGCCTGTGTGCTTCTGCTCAGATCCTTTAGCCGTTATCTTCATGATTCAGCGTAAATGTATTCAAATCTTTTATCGAAAGAGCCGACTGTCTGCTGCCGTTGGGAGTTTGCATTGGTGCCGGTCGGAAAAAGGTTTGAAGCGAAATTGCCCCACAGTCAAAAAAGTGCCGCATTTGCCCGCCAACGTCTTCCACCTGCGCCTTTGTGCTAAAGTCTTTTCCACATGATTATTTACAAAACATCTATACTTCGGCGCTGATATTACAGTGATGAATTCAAATACATCGCTTGTGATTATTATACAACATCCAATCCTCTTAACTGGTAAAGTGTTCATTGGCCGGAAAAATAACCAAGATAGCACGGTGAGATTAAACCGATAGTAGATTATAGATATCAGGCTATAAATAAAAACATTTCTGTAAACATTTAATGTAACTAACCTTATTAAACCCACTAAAAAGACAACTGGCCACGATGGTCTCACACATCTCACAACGGACATGTAGAAATCAAAAGGTAACACATAGAAATTGTGCGACAACCCAAGCGGACGCGGGTTTGGCGGGCCGGTGTTGTCGGGGTGCGTTGTCAGAGGCCCGGTCCTGACAGGTGAGGGAGGGGAAGCCAGCTGTGAGCCAGAGCCAGGTGGTCCCGGTCCCAATACCCCCCACCAGATCAGCCCACCGCTGGCCTGATTGGCATTAATTGGCAGGTGGGGTGGGGCGGGGTGGGGGGGGTCAAGGGAGAACAAAGGGTGAGGTGGGTGGGGGAAGGGCTGAGCTGGAAAAGCTGTGGGGTGTAGGTACCAACTGGGCCAGTATCATCATTAGCTGCATCTGCAACAACTGTTAGACTGGCCTTCAAAAGTAAATGATCCAACAAATCGATTAAAAAAAATAAAGCCAGGAAAGTGAGCTTATTAGGAGCTGAGCTCAATGCTGAGTTCATTTAGTAGATTGAGTTTGCTATAAGAAATATCTTTCTTTTTCCCAATATCTGGATTAATGTCAACGAGAACGTGGCTTTGTTCACGTGGTACAATTATAGCGTGCACCTTTGTCCACCAGTTTTAGAGGTAGAGTACATGATTGGAAGTATGCTTTGCATAATGCCGAGTACACATTAAGCCGTGCACTACACGGCGGAGGAAAAGCCTCAGATTACTTTTCAAAAGAATAAGGAATACCTCCACCACCATTAAATTGCTGTTATTTCTATTACCTTTCCACGATAAATGCATATGCAATAATAATCTGTGTGCTGGTCTACTATTAATCCTTTAAAGGCGATGACCCAACGTTTTTATGAAAGCGTTACATGGATTTCTATGAATACACTCACAGCCTTTTGTAAGCACAGACCCAATACAGGTAATTATACACACCTATTCAGTTATTTTCTAAAGCTGCCACTTATCCTCACAGCGTCACCGGGCGACGAGTCAATCCCAGATAACGTGGGGTGCGAGACGGGCTAAACACTGGACTGGTTACCAGTCAATCGCAGGGCTGACACAGAGACACACGAGCATTTACTCTCACATTCAGAGTCACCAATGAACTTAACCCCCAGAGCATGTTTGGGGTCTGCGTGAGGAAGTAAACAGACACGGGGAGAACATGCAAACACCACACGGAGGAACCGCTCAGTGCTTTCGAACCAGTGCTAAACACCCCGTCACCACTCTGCCCTGCTGTCTAGCCACCGTTTATTAAAAAAAATCAAACATTAAAATGAAATAATTGATGTGCGAATATGTACTTGTGACCAATCACTGATTGGCACGGGCGCCATGATAAAGGCTGAAGGAAGCCATGCGTCGGTCCCACGATGCACTGCTGCACTGTAAACATCTTTTGCACCAGATGCTTTAACTGGCTATATTTCATTTATCTAACACAGGGCCAATATGAGCGAGATTCTTCGGTGTAGTTCTTCAGTGTGACCTGCACAGAAAGCAGGACACGTTGCCATCAGCCTCCTGCTGACCGTAGACTCCTGCGTCAAACAGAAATCAATATCCAGGCAAAAATCACAGGTTTATGAAGCAGACGTACTTGCCTCTTAAATTCACCGTGGCTTTTAAGGCAGCTCCTCACAGGCCAGGTCTCCAGATAAACATAACCCCCATGACTCCCTGTAATTGTTTGTTGAACAGTTCAGACAAACCGGCTGAATGAGCGGAGGCTCTTAATAGTGCCTCCTTGTCACTCCTGTGACAGTTACTTTTCAGGGACTAAAAAACATGTTTTTCGCTCTGACTTTCATAGGAAAAGCCTTTTATCCTCATGTTTTTACCCATCTCTCTTTTGCCTGAACCTGGGTGATTCATCTTTTCTTCGCTCTGTGCAAAATTGACGGCAGCGCCGGAGTTGATTGTTCAGGCATGTGCTCGGCTTCCTGGTGGAGAGTGGATGTGGATCAGGGCGGGGTCAAGGTTCACAATGACATCTTTTTTTCTGGGCACTGGAAATGGAGAAGAGGCCATGGGAGAGTGCTGAACACGGGGGTGAATAGGAGTTCCACCAAGGCACTTAAACCTGCCTCCATACAGCGCCGACAAAGAGAGAAATCATCTCGCACAGCAGAGACGATAGCATATCCAACGAGAGACACTGCTTCATAGAAACTTGTTAGACGTGGCACTTTTACAACGTTGGCCAAACAAAGACCCTCCATTGGTTTGTGGGAAAGAACTGTGACATACAGTGAATTGGCTTTTGACAGAGAACTCTTTGGAATTATAAATAAAAGTTTCAAACGGCCACAGCTCAAAAAATTCTATTACTGGCATTTATTTTTCTCAGGTAGGTTTTACTGTGAAAGATTTATCAACAGATGAGATCTGGTCAAATGAAAACTTGAATCAAAGTGTTCAACCACAAACTGAAAACCAAGGAATTTAAACTTATTGAACAGAACATACAGTATATGGTTTAATGCATTTGAATTACCGGACTTAAAAGATCAGACATTTGTTCTATTCTGTTTATTTAAACAAACCGAGCCACAGAGATTCAATATCTTTACAATTAAAAACCGTACCTGCATCTCCACCCTGTTCGAGACTACAATTTAAGAAAGCACAAACAAAAGGCCAAACATGTGTTCGGTTTAAAGAAAAGGTATTGGTAATTGGAGAACATTGATGCTGGGTTAATAAATGGAGGCATTAAATGGGGAATTAAAAACTATTCCACACACACTGTTGTATCTAAGTGAGTTTCATTGCTGGCAGAATATTCGTTCCTACCTGCCTGTTGTCCTGTGTCTCCCTGTGTACCGCACTGCTACTTGGTTCCAGCTTCACTTTCTTGCGTTGTCTGATCATGCTGGCGAGGCATGTTGTATCGCCTGTGGTGAGAGTTGTAGAAAAAGGGAGACTTAGAAGTCTTTTTTTCTTCAATATAAAGAAAGCAGCTGCAAATGAGTAGCTGACTGACCGAGAACATAAAGTACTTTTTACTCTCGCCAATTAAATTCATTATTTCGCAAAAATACAAATTTCGTAAAAGATTATCTTGCTGAACAAAATGTGCATATATAGAGTTGGGATCAGACGAGGTCCAGAAGAGACACTTGGGTGAGCGGGCAGGATGAAAGAAGGAGCCAGCCACATCCGTGGGGGGTCAGGGGGCTGCCCCCCTCACATCAAGTCCAGCATCCCGTGGCATTACTTCAGCCAGCTTAAGCCATTTTGGGACACCAAATTGCACTGTAGTCGGACTATGATCCACGGTAATTTGTCTCCGCTTCTGCTGTTTGGTTCCTTTTAACTTAGTTCGGCATAAGTGCAGGTTGAGCAGAGGCAGGAAATCGCGGGGGTATTTAACAGGGCTTGTGTAAGTGATTGTGGCAGATCCTGCCAGCAAACAGCAGGTCCACAGCCCCTTTCACTGAGCCCAGCGGAGGGCCTGCATTGATGTGGATAAGGGAATTATCCCTACTCTGGTGACTTGGACTGGAGGACAGTGGAAATTCAATTAAACCAATCTATGTTTTCAATATCCAGAGCCTGTGTCCTGACTGTAAGGCTGGATTTTGACGTCCCCCTCACCCCCGTCCCCCCCATGGGTTAAAGGTGCTGCCTCGAGAAGAGAGCGAGTTAATCTGTTGGAGAGTGGGAAAAAGTTAGTGCGGAGCGTAAGCTGGACTTTAGGGCCGGCGCCCCGAGTCGCCGCGTGGGCGGACAGCGCGGTGAGCTGGTCTATGTTTTGTCTCGTGTGGGAGATTTGTAAATCATTAACAATTCAGTGCAGCGCAGAGACACAGAGAGAAACAACCACGAGACACAATCGGGCGGAGCACGGACGCTTTGTGCAGCGATGGAGAACCGGGCAGATGGTCGTGACCCTCCTGAGACCCCCCGGGGTTTCACATTCAGCGGGTGGTCAGTCAGCAGGAAGGAGAGCAGCACACATGATCAAAATGAGAACAAGAACATCTGAGTTTGAGATCTATCAGATTATAGGCATGAAGACGGGACACCATGTGAATAGTGAGAGAAAAACTGGATATGGAAGATTTCCTTCATGAGAAAGTCATGGTTATGTATCGTGTTGGAGGACACATTTTTTACACATATTGCGGAAATGTATGTACTATGGGAAGGCCTAAAATGAGCTGTTCGTCATAGCCACAGCCGAGCAGCGGTTCATGTGGGTGGTCGGCCCGGCTAAGTGGGACCTGAACGGCCTCCTTTCACCTCACGTGGCCACATCTTCGCCCCACGTCTTTTCCTCACGTGCCCGTGAAGAACGCACAAACAAAAGGCTCAGTACTCAATCCGACACCAAAGGCTCTATTTAGTTACCATTATAGTTTATGAGTTATGAAATATTTCATGCAGGTCCATTCAGATCTATTGTACTTGTTTTTTACAGCACCTTTTGTAGAGTTCAAATTGCATTTTAATTTCAAAATGTTATATGTCAATTATTTATGAAATACAGTAAATACAGTTCATTTAAGAATGACCTCCATGGAGCTCCATATATTCCCATGGTTTACAATACAAACATTAAAAGGTGAAACGTGAACTGTGAATAAAATGAATTTAATTATCGATCAAAATGTAAAGCTGAACAGCTTCACTCTATCTAACTTTTAATTAGCTTAAAAGTAATTTAATGAGCTTTCTTGTGATTATAAAGTCATCCAAAAATCCTATTAGTATGTTCACCTCTGTCCAATTGCCAGTAGGCCCAAGAAGGTATCGCATGTCTGGGTGATGAATGTCACTCAAGAGGTGTCTGGCAGAGCAATGTCTGATGCTATTTAATTGACGTGTAGAGTGCATATCCCCACAACTTCAGGGCGATAACCCAATAATGATTGACTGGCACTCCCCTCTGCTCCTATGTGTTGTGTTACACTCTGTCTAGTACTAACTGCATATTAATTCTTATGTTTCATCTTTCGGATCAAGTCGTTTTGAAGAACCAGCGCCGCCTACATACCCGTTGCCAGTAACTGGATAACAATCACGTAATGGTAAAGTGAAAGTATCTGGATTAACAACTGAAGGAGGACTGAGGTTTTATACTCGTCTGAGGCAGAAATAATATCTAATAAAAAGGTACAAGGTTTTCTCTCAATGGCTCTCGTCCCGTTGACGTGAAAACCGGCGGCTCGTCGCCACCAGCCGTGCCGGCTAGGGCTAAAGTGCTCACAGTGTCTACTTCAAGGGGAAGTGGAGGCCGGGCGCTACGAGGCTGCTAATGTAGCTAAGATGACGCGCACTAGCTAACACAGAAAGGGGTTAGCCACAGCCGCTAGCGTGAATGTTAGCTCATAGTAAACATTATACGTTTTTATGCTGTCTGTTCAATAACATCCCCTTTACGAGTGCGCTATCCTGATTTATTCAGATCATTTTGGATCATTTACAGCAGGCCAGGTGTGTGTAGCTGTCAGGGAAAACATTTGCATTAATGTTCTCCATATTCATGCAGTGCATTTTCACATAGAACTAGTGATTATTTGAAAGCTTTTAACCGCGCCACTCGGCCCACAGTGTTGGTCCAGGCTGAGAAATTGTTGGAAATATCCATGAAATTGTTGTACATATGATCATAATCCAGCATTGATGAATCCTGATGACTTTGGTGCTGAATTTTTGTCCTTAACCACGAGATGTTGATATTTTTGGTTTTCAATAAAGGGAAATATATTGACAATTACTGTATAGGGTGGATGTCCGTAGAACATTAGAGAAAAAAGATCTCTCCAATCCTGCAAAAAATCTTCTTCTCACTTTGGTCCTGAAGAGCAGCTTCTCTGACAAACATTTTGGGAAATGCAATTTTACATTTTCAATGACAAAGGCCAGAACTTAAGTGGACGTAGATTGGAAAAAAATAACGGATGTTTAGTGTGACACCCACAGAGACGCGTATGTCTTTAGTTTAAAAGGATTTCTTCATGAGAAAAGTGTGTGAATAACGGTACAGAGGATGTGACCAGGCCGGAGGGGGAGAGTCTACAGTGGATAAAATGAGGCCCGATACAACATATAAAAAACTCACAGGCACATCTCCCTCTCTCCCTTTCCCTCTCTCACCCACACACACACAAACTACCCCCCCCTCACATTTGCGGGTAATGGATTTTTATCAGGGCAACAGTATGAGGGCTGATTTTGACGAGTCCCTGGGCTGCTCTGCGATTCCTTTTGAAATCCCTTTCTTTAGTAGTCTTGTTCAAGTAGCCTGAGGCCGTGGCCCTCCGAGATCACAATGTTATTAATACAAACATGTCAAACCGCATGCTGAAATTCAAAACAGAGGTGCCAAAATGTCAAAGTGTCAAACTCCTGAAATATAAATTATGCTTTAATATTCCTAAGCACTACACAAAATATGCTTCGGCGCATTAAAAAGCACGGAGCGCACAAGTGTTAAATATTTCAGTGTAATGTCACCAATTGCAATAGCGGAGGGGATTGGCTGGCGGCCGCCGCCCTGGCTGTGATGTGATATTTCAAGAAGCCGACAGGATTAATGACTGGACTTTGCATGCCACCCTGTCACCCCTCCCTCCCCCCTCCTTCCCCCCACCCTGCTTCAGCATGTAATCCCCCTGTAGCAGACTCAACCATGTCTGCTGAGAGAACAAAACTGCAGCTAATTATCATCTAAAATCCCCCCACGTCTTTATTTTCTGCTGTGCATGCTCAGTGCTGTTTGGAGATTTGATCTAAAATGACAAATGACTAAATCTCTTTGGGAAAACGAAGCCCTCTCCTAAATCCCCCTCTCAGCTCTGAGAAGAATATTTTTCTGCTCGGGCTTTTTGTCAGTTCTATTATGGGATAGGAGTGGTCAATAACCAACACTCCCATCAGAATCTGTTGTAGCATCTCATGTACATATTCATCACACTCAGTGTGTGCTTACAAAAACGCCACAAGAACTCATTCTAGTTTAAGCCTGTTCATTTACTGCTATTTACTTACTATTTATAATGTCGCTGGCAATAATAAAAGCAATAAGCTACCCGAGGCACTACTGTATCATCAATAATGTACTGTTCAAGTGTTTCCTGTGAACAACGCCCTAGTACATTATTGACAATACAGTAGCGCCTTGAGTACCGTATTGCTTAAAAATACTATCACTGCAGATAAAGGTCCAGGACCAAAATTTCTTTGAATCCACCTCATCCTTCTTCCTCGTCAAACCCAGCGCCCGCGTTACCCACAGTGCAACTGGACCACAGGCTTGGATGTGTTGTGCTAGCTGCGGCTGATGTAGCCTGGAGCTCTACAGCCTGCAGCAGATAAGCAGAGTGCATCATCACTTCTTCGGCCGGCTCAAATGGTACCACTTAGACTTCCCACAGCTCCGTTTGGAGCTATCTCTCGAAATTATTCCACAGTAAAATAAGGGCACTGGCAGCAGTGATTTGCTGTTATTTTACGGTTAAGCTAGTAATCATTGTAACAGCCTCTTATTGTATATTAATAAGCTCAACTTTACCTCGGCTCCTCTGCTGATGTCAAAGTTCGCAAACACACGATTACGTTTTGTCACTCAAAACATAATCGTGGGACATGAGCAGTTTGGTTAATAGAAACGTGCAATCATCATGTCAGAAACGTTTCCCTATAATCAACCAGCACAATGTTGGATAGTGAGTCCCTGGACTTTGGGATGGATAAGTGATGGGGTTAACTATTGGGCGCCGTTTGTAAAATGTGGCACCTTCTAAAATCCTGCTCAGTTTTGGTACATTTTGCATTATCATATGAAAAAAAAGAATAAAAATATTGTTTATTATTATATCACTTTTTCAATCATTTATTGTTCGTGTAAAAAATAAATTCATGTAAATTCATGCAATAACTTTTCCAAGGATAAAGTTGTTGTAAATATTTCATCTAAATTTAGATGCTTAAATACAAATATCAAATGCTAAATACTAAATGTTATTTTGTGTTACTGCCAAACATTATCTTGGAAAAGTTATTAGATGACATGACTAAAAGTTTGAAAAAGTGACATTTGAATATTGTCGTGGTTTATTATTATTATTATTATATTATTATGGCGCCCCAAAGTTAACATGTGCAGGCTGAACGTTGAACATGTTATGTGACAGTTACTCAAATATTATATTTAAAGACAATGAGGCTTTGTTAAACTTTTTTACACAAGAAGTTCTATCCTTTAACAATACTTCCACTGTTGGATCTTTAAGCCACATTCGGAAGTCTCAGCATCATCTTTAAGATTTCCTATTAAAAAGGTTTCATTTAAATTCAGTAGTGTTGAATAGGGGTGGGGGATTTTTCGATTTTTCTCTATTCTCTAGAACGATTCGATCTTGATTCAGAAAAGTTAATAATCGGAATTAAAAAAAAAAAAGCCTGTCTCGCGTGAGATATTTGCTCGCTCGCGGAGCGTGAACTTCCTCGCTCGCGAGGTTAGTCTCTGCTCGCGCTCGAAGGTGTTTTCTACGCCCTCGCTGTTTTTCTTTTTGACAGTAAGGGGGCGGAGCCAGTCACCATGGTCTCTACACCTGATTGGTTACAAACCCCGTCTTTGGATTGGCTGGAGTGATGCGTTCACACAAGTATAGAAGCCCATTTCCGCACTAATGTAAGGGGATAGAAAGTCAAAATTATGAGATTAATATGAGATAAAACGTTGTCAAAAAACAAACGCCCCCCTTCGGTAATCGTAGTGGACCGTAGATGACAACCAGCTACAACCATCATTTACCATCATTCCCGGCACATTAAGAGCAATGCGTCCAGCTCACAGACCCGTCCGTCAGTCTGAATCTGAATATCTTGCCAACTTTACCGAACTATGGAGGAGCCTGCGCATATCTTACCTCATTATTTCGATTCTCCCAAAAGTCGATCCGTATTGAAAGTTGGCAAGATATTCACAGATCTGGACTTGCATTGTTGATAGAAAATCATATTTGTCAAGATTTTTTTTTTCTCTTATAAAAAATTAGAGAAGGTAATTCATCTGTTGGTTTTCTTTAATTATCAAATAAAGTAGGAAGTGATTAGCAACCTCTGAGTAGCAAACTCAGATTTGAGAAAATTTAGAAAATCAAGATTTTTCGTTTTAGCAGTTTAGAATCGATAATCGGTTTAGAATCGATAATCGGTTTAGAATCGATAATCGCTTTAGAATCGATAATCGGAATCGAATCGAATCGTGAGGTGCCAAGAGATTCCCACCCCTGGTGTTGAATAATGAATAGTGTTATTGACTTGGTTCTCTCGGCCAAAATGAACCTAAAATTGCTACGTATGTAACTATAGATGTGATCCTATTTCTATCAACAGCCACTAACGAGCTTTGCGGCCCTTTCTCTGCTGACATCTGTCCATAGCGCACAACAACACCTAATTGCATTAGTGACCTCGAAGCACAGCCTCATTACAATATCAATATTTACAGCTCTGTTTTCTCTCACTCGTAGCCACCGGTTGGCATCTGCTGCACCAGTTACCGACCAGCTAAACGTCCCCGCCGCACACGTCTTGCCACGAAAAAAAAAAGGCGCCTGTCACTTTCAGTGGCCATTATGGTCTGACGTGAAGGCCTCAGTGACAGGAGAGGGTGGGAACCATCCGGAAAGGCAGGGTTACCTGATGCGTTTTGTCACCTCTTCCGGTTGCCTGAGCAGGCCTTTCGCGTTGCTGCGTTGGCCGCGGGGTCCGCGAGTGTCGGAGCGCATCTGCAGCGGCTGCTCTCCGCCTGCCAGCCTCCTCGCCGTGACATCTGAAACTAGCCAGACCAGCTCTGGTTTACACATGAAATGCTCAGGCCACTCAGCCCGGCGAGAGCAAACTGTCAGTCAGCCAGCGCAGGACCTTGAAGCGCTGACCTGCTCGCTGAACTGCACCGCGGCGCACGCCTCTCCTGTGGCGGGAGTGGGAGTGCGTGTGATATACCTTCTCTGGCTCTTCTCTCCCTCCTCGCCCTGCATTCGGCAACGCGCCTTTATTTCTCCTCCTGGTTTCTAAGGAGAAGGTGGCCTGGCGGCAAGAGTTCAGTCTGCAGCTGCTTGTCTTCACTTTTGAGTCAGCTCACCCGCGTCCTCTATAAGGCGCCGTCAAATCCACGTTACGAAAAGTATATGAACTGTATGCTGCATATCGCTGGCGTTTACCTCTCCCTCCCTTACCCAGTACGGGACGGCAGGGTCTCTTGCTCTGCTGCGCACAACATTGGAACGTTCCACTGTGAAACCCAAATCATCCGCACGGCTTGATAAAACAGACAAAACAAATCTGGTAAAAGGACGCGTACTTACTAATGCTCAATTGCGAGGGAATACATATCAGTCGGTGCTTCTATTGTCGTCATTTTGTGTCTGTTAAAAGGATTTATTTAGGTCTTCTTTCACCGGCGAGTCCCGGTGATGAAACGGAGCCAGACACAAACCAGTGAACCCTACATTCCTCCTGAGTCCTGACATACTTATCTGCAACACATACCTCTCTGGCAGGGGTCAGCTGCTGGCAGGGAGACAGGGGGGGCTGTGTGTTTTCTTTGGGGGAGGGAGGGAGGGAGCGGGGGCTCACTGTACCTGGAGGGGACTGAGGAGAGACCCAGCAACAACCCAAGGAGGGGGGGGGGGCTGCTGCTGTTTCAGAGAAGAACCCCCAATTATTTATGTGTGTGTGTGTGTGTGTGTGTGTGTGTAGCTGGTCTGAACTGCTGCTTTGCAAGGGGAATGGCAAGGCCCATAATCCAGTTAGAGGTAAAAAGGGGGGGGTCTGTAGCCCCCAGCCCAACAGCAGGCCGGCTCACAGGTCATTGAACCCCCCCCCACTGCACCTCCTCCTCCTTCTCCCTTGCTCCTTAGCACCACCCCAACCTCCCCCCCCTCCCCATCCCGTCCTCCTCAGCCTCCCGTCGGGGGAGATTACCGAGGAGGAAACATCTGAGGTCAACAGATAAACAACAGGCAGCGCGAGGTACTGTAGCCACCCTTTGCTTTCCTTATTGGTGGATCTCTCACACGGTTTGGGACTGACGGGGAGTGTTTGATCCTGCGGAGTTAAGTCCATTGCGCGGACACTGGGAGCCCGGCTAAGCTCTTCAGAGGCATACCTACAGGGGGCCGCGCTGTTGATAGCGAAGATGTGGCGGAATTTGGAAATACGTGGGCGTAGGCGTGGGGGGATGCAAACAGACGCATACTCTATCAGGGCTCGGTCCTCTCATCTTGTTTAAGGCTTACAAAATTGTTGTGAAATTGCGGGGAGATTTTCCAAATTATCCCCAATGCACTGATGTACTTCAAAAGTGACATCAAAATACTTTGATTCAACACATATATCTTTCAAAGTTGGTAATATTTGATATAAGTGCCTTTAGCATTCATGTAAACAACACAGATGTGACCAAAGCGGCGTGTTGCCCGTCTTTGATCCCGGCGTCTCCGCTTTGATCTGGCTCGCGGAGTAAAACATGTATTTTCCGAGGGGGGGAATACGGGCGGACACCGCGGTGAAATGGCCCTGGCAGCGTTAGCCAAACATCGGCTACAGGCTGCGGATGCAAAGCGCCAACACAGGGCCCCGACAAATTAACTAAACATACTTACCGGTCTCACAAGTTTAGGGCAGCGGCTCGCTGCTCTCCTAATAATGCATTTACACAACCCCTCCCCGCGCCACATCAGGAGATTAATGTAGGAAGGTCGACGCGCGTTACACTGATAGCCTAGTCGTACCAGTAGAAACCGGAAAAGCGCTCACAGGGAAAACGATAGCCGCAGAGCTAACGTGTATCTGACCTTCCAGGACGCCGCTGCCCACGAGCGCTGCGTTTCTACCACCAGCGCCGTCGCACGTAATTTGCGCTAATTGGCTTTGAAGGCAATTAGCGCGGCGGCGAGAGGACACAGAGGAGGAATGCTGGGGAGAAAGTGGTGCAGGAGGAAATGCATATTGATGGTTAGCATCAAACGCACGCCTCTTTGATGTGCCGCTGCGCTCGGTGTCAGCGTGTGACGGGAGAGCTGAGAGAAAAAAAGCGGACAGGAGATCGGTTCCTCTTGAGCACGCAGCCGGCTGCAAAGAGAGGCCTCGCAGCGGCGCCTGTTTGTGCGCTCGAGTGTGAGAATGAACGTTGGTGTTCGAGTAGAGACACAAGTTTGATTGTGTTTGATTTGATGGTTTCCAGTTGCATTTGACGGACTTGGGAAGCAGTACAGAGTGGATACAGTCAGGACCTTGAAGCAATGACCTGCTCGCTGAACTGAACCGCCCTGCACACCAAGAGGTGGACAAAGTTCTGTCTGCTGAGAATGTGAATTTGGGTAAACTACTGAAAAAAGAGAAATCTTAATATATTTTGCATTGTATGAATCCTTTTAGGAATTGTTTTTGCAAGGCGTGCAAAAACAATACGTTCTCTTTTTTCAGTAGTTTACCCAAATTCACATTCTCACCAGACAGAATTTTGTCCAGAATAGAAAACAAAATAAAAAAGCTGCAACTAAATACGAATGAGATGAATACACTCAGTTTTAGTTTGATCCACTAGCTGTACAGTGGCTGATCATTCAAAATCAACTATCAATCTACACGTCTATGGACTCTGCACAACCGCAGACTTTGTAAAAAAAAATAATGCGTCTTTTAATGCACTTTATTACTATGCAATTTTCATCAGATCCAACTGTAAGGAGCTGAGGGGCGGAGTGGTGGAGGGGAGATATATCCGGGGGGGCGGGCCACCTAAACGAGCCATATTTAGCACGGCTAAATAATGACAATAATAACCCTGTACTGCTGTGATGTTGCTGCTCTTTCCTCTTCCTCTTCTCCTTTTACAAATGATTATTATTGTCTCTTTTGGAAGGTTATTCTTTTGTTTCAGTTTATTTAATTGAATTTAATAATTTAATATTTCTCTTATTATATTGTATATAATGTGTATCTTTTTATTCTATTTTCTTCCCTGTACATGCTGCTGTGATACCAAAATTTCCAATCTATCTATCTATCAGAAACTCATCAAGATCAGGTGTGCTGGGAGACACACCTGGACCGCATGTCGTCAAGGGGCTACATAAGGCCGATGGAAGGAGTAGCGAAGGGGAAGACAGCGTGTTGGGTTCAGGTTAAAATGATTGAAATGTCTCCGAAGACACTCGCTGCCTTTTGACTGCTGCGCTGCCATTTATTCACCATCCTCCGTGCCATCCTGTTACAAAACAAATATATATATAATACACAGATTTACGTTGCATGTAATTAGGTCTGTGTTTGACAATGACATACATGTTCAAGTAATTACGCATATTGCCAGAACAGCAGATGGTTAACTTTTTAATTTAACAAACCCCTTGGCTCCCATTTCCATCACACAAAGTCACTCAATAGTTACTCACTAAGGGTCTTATTTCAGTGGTCAGATGAGACCCCATATTTATAATGTGTCAGCTCTAAACTCATACATGACTTATTTATTCATAGATTTTGCCATATTTTATGAAACATATTCAAAAGTTGGTTTCATTTTAGAGTATAATATATTTGCAATAAAGGCAGAATGTCTTGGGTAATAAGCTTTTAATGAACCGTACTCTGCACAGTCAAACCCGAGGTAATGTTACTACCCGGCCTAAGAAAACGACCTGCCCGCTTGTGCAGCCGTCACACAGCTGGTTTATAACCCATGAACATCTGCGTGGACCCGGTGAGCGAGGTCTCTCGCTGACATTTCTCTTGGCGTCTTTGTGCCATTGACCCACGGACGTTTCTACCGTCCTCGCGTTGCGGCGGCCGCATGGTAGAGACGTCATCCTCAAGCCAACTCGCTCACCTGCTCTATGCACACATGGGCCTTGTTCGACATGTTTGCCCCGTGAGCAATTAGGTTCTAAGGTTCTGACATTAGGCAACTACTCTGCACACTTCATACTTTTACGAAGACGAGACAGAAAGCGATGGTCTGTTTTCCAGCCACAGTATTTACCACTGTCTTTTTAGGGGCCCACGTCTGTCCTTTGGCCAGTATTCTGTTTGTCATGCCCATTATGAACTGACGCACCAGCAGCCATCGGCCCTCAGTGTCTGTCACTCTGACTCAGTGGCCAAGCTCCGCTGCAGCTGGTAATTTCTCTCCCCTCTCTCACCCCTGGGGGGCAACAATAGGCCCGTAAACCCAATGAGAGGAGGCCTGTGCAGTGAGAGAGAAAGAGTGCTGGGATAAAGAGAGCGATAAAAGAGTGCGTTTCCCCGAGTGTGAGCATGTCAGCGAGCCGGGTTTAGTTAGAATGTGCCTAACCTCTGGGCAGAATATGGGTCTCAGCTTGACAGCTGACACCATAATTCCCCATCGTGACCCCTGATAGGCGGGGTCAGTACAATATCACCATCACGCTGGCCGCCGAGGGCCAGCCTGGGGAGAGGTGGAGTTTGTTCCCCGCTTCCCCTCGCAGACACAATGTGAATCCAATTACCCGCTTTGTCTCCGGCCAGAGTGCAATCCAAGATGCACGGCGGGGAAACCCTGGGTGAGGGAGAATAACACCGCTGTCATTGCGATTTCACAACCCACCCTAAACTGTTTTCTATCTTCAATGCGAATACGCGGGGAGAAGATTTGATTTTGATCTGGTTACTCTGGCTGGAGTTGATCAGCATTGAGATGCTTGCTTTTAACAGCGTGTGCAGCACAGCTTCAGCTTTAAATATGCACCTGTGGTCCTAAGAAAATTAGGAACAACGTATCTTTCTTGAGTAAAAGCACAAACTAAGCTGGTCAAAATTCCCCAATAACCAAACGTAGAGGATTTGTATCACCCTCAACCAAAGCCCCAGAGGAAACAAGCCCACCTTGAGTCATGTGGGCCATACGTGATATACATGTCAGGTCACAGCTAGCGGTCCGAAGGGTTCCTGTTTTTCAACAATGCTATCATTTCTTTTGACTGTAAATGAAAGGATACACTTTTTTTTTTGTTCACATAATTAATTTATAGCCAGTTTGGTAATATTATATATATTTTGAATTCAGCAAATCTAAAGGAAAGTCATTTGGAGGATTTTATATGTTCTTTTACAAAAAGGCGAATACATAAAAACACCAGCATTATCGTTTAATGTGCAGCACATCGCCGTATCAGATACATCTTCAGAGCTACTGTTTTCTAATGTGTATGCATGTAACAACAACCGACCACCTGCATAGAATTAAGGATTCCTTCTTTATACTTGTGTGTAGATATAAGTATATATTAAAGTACATTAAAAATCAGTTCACCCATAGTACAAGCAAGATATTGAATATACAGTAAGCTTTTCATAGTAAATACTGCGTGCCACAAAAGAAATAGTGACTTCAGGTCCATTTATCGACTTGTTTTTCTCTCACAACCAAACATGCTCTTGGAGGCACATCTTTGACAAGTGCTCAGAACATGTTGTGCCTTACAGCAACGTAAATATCACAGGCTCACGTTTCTGCAGCCGCCACTCTCTGACCCAACTTATTGATTTCCCCCCTTTTGAAAAATACATTTGAAAAAAGGCCCTAAGCTATCTGACACACACTGGCTCGTCTCTTGGCCCCTCGGGCATTACATGGGAGCAGCAGGGAGCTCTGGCAAGAAGAAAGGTCGGGGGTCATCCTGTCGGGCCGTGTCCTGCAGGTCCCCCTCCCTTCATACTGACGGCCAAATAAATCTCCAACTCCACTCTACCGACGACGCAACATGAAAGAGAGCACAGCCGTTACCGCCGGTTACCACAGCAAACAGGCACCACGTCTCTGTTTATAGTTTACTCCTCCATCTCCCTTCTCCAGTCCTCGTCCTTATCACCCTCCCCCTTCCCCACAGTCCCTCCTCTGATTCCCGTCTTTCCTTCCTGCGCCCTGGCGAAACTGGCCTTGGCCCGCCCGCTCCGCTGGGACAGAAGACGTACGAGTACAATGGAGCTCTGTGGCTTCCCGGGTCCTTCTATCTAATCGCGGCGCTTACTCCGGCTCAAGGCTCAAGGCTGCCCACCGGCTGTGGAGCCGCCAAAAGTCGCGCTGGAGATTTCATCCGCGTTGATTTGGTTTACCGAGAAAACAAATGCAATGTGGGATTCTGATAGAAATGTGTTTTTACAGCCAGGTCGGACATCTTTGCTTTGCTGTTATCCACAATCACAGCTACTGATATGTGTGTAGTTGTTGAGGTTGCAATTCACATTCTGCATGAGACCTCAGCCGCACAGTGTCGGACCAGGACGCCAGACGGGGCTTGTCCCGTATTTTCCCAGTTGTCTTCAATGCAGCCCGAATTCTGTGAAGACTCGTCCCATTCTGCCCCTGATTGGGTATCGTTGGTTCGATTGGCCGTGAACCTGAAACAAACCAATCCGTTAGATTACATCACAAAAATACCGCTGTGGTGTTTCTATCATTCACCGTACTGCGTCTCTACGCGGTCACATGTGCGATACGAGCTTCCTGCTTTACTGATTACTAAGTTATCAATCTATGTTAAGGGGCATTCATACACACACTCTGCTTCGGCAAAACTGTGTTTCGCAGCAACATGCTATCACACGGTCACACTTAAAATCTATTGTGAGGAATTTCACTCAAGGGAAAGCCCTCCAGGATCCGGTTACACTATTAGACCTCATCAATCTGTGATGGTCGGTGCGTCTCATGACTTGTTGTGTGATGAAGGGTCCTCACTTCCGCTCCGAGGGACTCAAATTCCTTTTAACTCTTTTTGTCCACCTGCAGTTTATGAGAGTCATCATGAGTAAAATGACAGCATCCGTTGCTTCAGTAACAAAGACATAGATCTAAATATACTAGTTATTATCACAGGAGGGATTACTGTCTTTGGGCATCAACGTGTGTATCGGTTGTGTTCCCACTACCAGGGACGCTGCATTATTCTGCTAGTCCTTTTCAATAGAAGTCCTGTGTCACGAAAAATCATAGTTGTGATGTTTCGCCATTTAAAGGAGCAGTGCGTAGAAAGAGGCGCCGCCCAGTGGTGATTTTGCAGGTTACTTCCGAGTGAAACTTCTCCAGTATGACGAGTGTTCGGCGCGTCCGCTCTGGGATTTTGCAGAGAGGTGTCAAAACTTTACAAATATAAACGTTGATATAGATTTTGTTTTTTTTTATATTAAAAAAGCCTTTCTTTAAAACATGTAACCACTTTCTCATAATATTAAGAAAACCTAAATCATAGTTTTTTTCTCATCATGAACCACAAGTATCTGAATTTAATTGAAAACCATCACTAATCCAAAATGGTCTCTTCCTTTGACTCATCATTACCCAGTTATTGACAGGATATATTATTGTGTATACACAGTGAATTAAAGCCTAAGATGACAAAATAAAGCATGTGACCAATGTTTGAATGAGATCCTTCATGAATATAAATGTGTGTTAGCCTGCAAAGCTCGACATTACACCTCTGTGACCTTTGAACATTCACACCACATTTAACGCCGTGCTTGGGTGATTGGACTGTCAAATGGAGGGAGGTTTGTTGTGTGAAGTCTCTGTATTGATCCAGCTGTCCACAGGTGGTAGATATATCTGACTGACTTTACATGTGAAGGTGAGCACCCAGACTCTCTGTCCAAAGTCATTAAGTTGTTTTGTACATGATTGTGTGAAGATGTGCATCCATTGATATTTGCGGTTGGAGGAGCACGACAAGGCAGCGCCGTGATTGAGCCAAGGCACATAACACTGATCATCATACAAGGTATTGAAGTCTCTGGCTAACAGTATTGCATTGAAACAAATAAACAGAATTAAAGTTCATTTAAGTTCAAAGTTTGGTCTTAAATTGCAAATAAGGTGCACATTCTAAAATCAACAATGAAATTACACTCCGCTCTTTCCGCCTATAATGTCTATAATGTGCACAGTTGCTTCACACATTCACTCATGGGTGGAGTTTAATTTAAGATGTGACAGTCAGGCATTTCATTTGAACTTTTCTATTCAATGGAACTTGGAGAAAGTGGAAGGCCAAGAAGTAAATCGTGGTTCGAGGAGAGGCGAAGTCTGGGTGTGGATAAAAACAAACACGTATTTCAATCAAAGGGGATGCAAAAAAAACACGGTGGTTTCCCCCCACGACCCCGCACGCCGTGCCCCACACCGCTCAGCCATTTGTTGCTCTTAGCCGCTGCACAAACACACGCCGCAGAGCCCGTCCCTGTCTGAGCCTATAAGTCACATTTAGTCCTGACCTGAGGGTGCAAAGAGTGATGGCTTCGGGAAAGGGGGACTTCCTCTGAGAGCAAAGCAGTGCGCAGGGGCGGCGGTGAGGAAGCGTAGTGTGTGTGTGTGTGGCAGTGCTGTGAGGACGGCTTGTTCAACTCTGAGCCGCCGCGTGCGCGCGCTGCCGGATCAGCGAGACCCCGAGGGGAGAAGAGAGACGGACCCGAGGGACGTCGGGAGAGAAGGCCGATTTACGCCCCCGTCAGGCCAAGAAGTTGCCGCAAAGGACCCATCGCATTCCCCTTATGGTTGTCACATGTGTCCTAGAGGACACAGGTGAGGAGAGGAGAAACGTGGGAAAGAAAGCCCTGATTTCATGTTGCTCTCAGCCCCCCCCCCCCCCCCCCCCATTGAATAGCCGACCAGAACTCCATTCCCTAGAGGTCAAATGTGTTTGTCTCCACACAGCTTCAGCTTCTCGTTTCAACAGTCAACCTCAGAGGTAAGAGAGAGCGGTCTCCTTCAAAGCAATCCTTAAGATGTCAGTCTTGGTGGGTTTGACAACACTCAGTTGCCATGGTAACAGTGAAAATATGTAATACTATAGGGCAGTGGTTCCCAAACTGGAGGTTGCGCCCCCCAAGGGGAGTCGCCGGGGGACAACGGGGGGGGTCGGAGCTTCATCACCAACCCTGAAAAAACCGAGCGAACAAACGAAAGCCGAAGCAGCATGAGGACATGACGTGCGCTGTGTTTGAAGCACGCCCTCCAGAGCGGCTCCGCTCACGAGCGGCGGAGCGCAGCAAGGAGGCCAAAACAGAGGGAGAGGGTGACGAGAGAGAGAGAAGAAGATACCAGGACGCGCCGCAACAGAAAGACCGCAAAAAACACACGGTGCAACACAGAAAGAATGGTTGAAAAAGTGGCCGCTCACCAGGGGGGACAGACTGGGAGGTGTTTGATCTGAAGAAACAGTTTAGCTCTGTGGCCCGCTCAATGGAGCCACCTTGTAGCCAGTTATTTGCTTCATCCGCATCTCCCTTAAGTCCTTCTGCTGGTGTTTGGTCTCCAGCTCCCTCCTGGTAGGAGTCTTCCCAAGCTTCACCCTCAGGTCTCGCTGGCGTCTCCTGAGCTCCTCCCTGTCTCCAGACCAAAGAACTGAGTTGCAATACTGCCCCGCTGCTCCGATTCTCCGGCTAGATTCACACTCCATCTTCCGAAGAAGACTCCGAGGTACTTGAACTCCTTCACTTGGGGTAAGGACTCTGCTCAGAGTAGGCAATCCATCGCTTTCTTGCGGAGAACCATAACCTCCAATTCAGAGGTGCTTCTCCTCATCCTGACTGCTGCGAACAGCTCCAATGAGAGTTGGAGGCCACAGGCCGAGGATGCCATCAGGACCACATCATCTGCAAAAAGCACTGATGAGATCCACAGCACCTCCGCCTCAGTACGCCGAAAATGTCGATGTGATGGTTCGAAGATGTGCTGTCTCATCATTCCATGTGTCAACGGCAGATGGAGGCAAATCAGGGGGGTATATGCAGGTATTCCCTGAATTATACACGTCCTTGTCACATGTGAGAAAACAGTTTTGGGTCAATCAACTACATCAGTAAAGCTTGACCATTAATGTTTGTGTACGGTCATTAAATTACATAGAACACGTTTAATACGCTGGCACTATTAAACTAACAGTAAATGTAGGCTCCATTCCACGCGTAGGTTTAAATGTTTTGTATGAGAATATAAAATAAAGTAAGCTAAGGTGCTTGGATGCAAACCTTAACGTAGAGCACGTAGAGGTATTTCCTCTTGAGCGCATGAAGGCTGTTGTTTGCATTTGCAGGACATTTTACATCATTGTAATATGCTCGGTGTCTTCCTCCAGACGGAACTAGCCTAGCATGAAACTAAAGAAGTAGACGCAGATAAATAATGAAGAGGAATTCTTGACAATTATTCCGCCTTCTGAATGTCAAGTGACTCTCAAGTCCTGAACCAAAAGGTCTTCGTCAAAGACTAAAGCCTGATGGTCTTGACAAGCTCTCCGTCCCAGTCTAAACATCTTCCTCGTGCCTGGTCTGTTCTGGTCCTTTACCCAGACAGCCCCAACCAAAACGCTCTTTCTTCTTTTTCATGTCTCTCTCTCTCTCTCCCTCTCTCGATAGCCACCAGCATTCTGCAGGTTGAATTTTCAGATCCGTCCCAAAGGAGACTGGAGGTGATCTCTGTTCAGGTGTGAGATAGACAGGTGAGATGAAGCTAGAAGGAAGGTGGAGGGGGGAGGGTGGAGGGCAATGAGGGAGCTGGAGCTGTAGGTAACAGTCAGAGGACACGGCAGCGAGAGACGATGGGGGATAAAAGAAGGTCGGGGGGGGCTGTGCATGTGCTTGGTGTCATCTGACTTTCAGGCTGGCTTGCTGATCTCCTCTGATGTACAGTACATGACATGGGCCTGGAAGCCCCGGCCCTAATCAAGGCAACGGCGGCTGCAGTGCCCCCCCCGCCCCACCCCGCCCTGCCCCCCTCCCTCCGTCTTTTCTCTTTCCCTTGACAGAGCCGGGGCCCACGGGAGGCAAACACACCAGCAGCTGTGTCCGCCTCGTCTCCCTCCTCTCCTCCAGTCAGGTGGAATGAGGGGATTGGAGAGGACTGGAAGTGGAACAGAAGGGTATCAGAGTAAAGCCGGAGATATTTGCATGCCTCCAAACGCTTCAGAGCCCCCAATTAGCATCGGGGGCCTCGCTGCCGGCTGCGGGACCTGACCACGGCTGGGCCAGTGGTGGCATTCCTGGGCCGAAAGGAGGATTAACACACCCCTGCTCTGGATGGGGATGTGCCGGCGCCGTGACCCGACCATGACCCTGTGCCCAGAACCCATAAGGTTACACCTCGCTCTGTGTGACATCCAGTTCTTCATTTGTTCGTTTTCCACGATTAGGACATTTAAGTTGTGAAGGAACATTGGAGCCTCGAAATGACAACAGAAGGAAAATCACCAAAACTAAGTGGGTTCTGTTTTGAAACTGATGAAACAGCTATTCCAGTCTATTTCAGCTTAATTCATGACCACAGGGTCACACATCAAACCTCACTGTTGGTGCAGCTTACGGCCGGCATTTTTCCCCAGCGATTGCTATTAAAAGCATTTGTATTTGGTTTTATTTCCAGTAGTTCTGACATTAATGCGTCTTCGGGTACTGCTTGAATTTTCTTCCAATAAGTAGGTGCACATTTACTCTTCATTCCTGTAAAATCTCACCAAATAAAATCGGCAAAATAACTGTTTAAAGCTGTTAAATAAGTACATTTTGTAACAGGCAAAACGCCATTGCTGGTTGTCATAGCAATGCAACACGCTTTTGGCTCGCAGAGACTCCTGTCAATCAGCGGATTTTGAAGCATTCAACGTAAAGCTAAATCACTGATTTAGAGTTGATTTATGTAAGCAAACAATCAGCTATGGACGTAAACCAGCCCGAGAGCTCTCCGTTGAATGTGTATTTCTAGCCACCTAAAGACCCGTGTTCACCTTCTCTTTGGAGCCATCTCTGATATCTCTGCTAGTCTCTCACTCTGAAGCTGAGCAAAAACATTGCATTTTTAATGCTTTCAGATGACATCCCCGGTCATGTTGTGCAACCATTTAGTGTGTGCGTGTGTGAACTAGCACCAACCCATTTCAACCAGGAATATCACGATCTACATCCTTCACCAGCGTCGGCTGATCTTGAGTTTGTGTGAACGTACAGTACTTCAGTGAGGGGCCAGCTAATATTCTATGTATTGTGTCAATGCGTGTTTTACATGAGTAGGACAACCGTGTTCTGTCTGTAAGGAGCTGCAGAGCTGCAGAGTGAGAAAATATTCAAGTTAAATGAATGCGACAGTTCGATCCTTACAATAAACCTCTGTCCGGGAGAAGGCCCAGAAGGGAAGACATAATGAACCGGCAGACTCAAGCCCGAGTACAAAGAATGGGGTCCAAGGGACTCGAGTTCCCGTGATGGGAGTTGAAGCAGAGAAGAAGGGAGTGTCTCCAGCTGAACAATCAATACCATCCCTGCAGAATGCACTGCTCTGACATCTAAAAACCCTTTAGAAAAAAAGGACGCTCTTGCGCGTGTGTATGAAGTAGAAAGAGCAGATTTTATGTGCGAGAATGAACATGTACAGTCTATTAATACACAGCTAATGCATCGTGTCTGTGAAGAGCTGTATATGTTGAGGGACAACAAACACCCTCTATCACTGCACACACTGATACACGAGATCTGTCCTGCAGGGAAACTCCGAACTCGTACCCGTTCTTCAGCTGTAAAAACACCAAACTGGTAAAACTCATATGCTTCTGACAGAGGAACAGACTTCATGTGCTTTGTGAAGGGACTCGGTTTACAGTTTTCACACATCCTTTAATGATTTGAAAGGACTTTATGGGTCTAATATTTTTTTCCCCTGTCAAATTGCACTACCAAAGTGCACTACCTGTTTGCACCCAGCAGCTTTGCTTCGCCAAAGATGATTGCCTGAACTTGTTAGACCTTTTCTGTTTAAAGCATTCCTTTTCAAACGCAGCGTAGCAACACGCATTATAAATGCAGAGTAGCTGCCAGTCTTTTCAATGAAGATCCTTTCCCTTTTTGTACGACGGTATGTGTTCTAACATTCAAGGTCCCAAGCAGATGATTGTTATCCTACAACTCTTTTGCTTCCCAGAGTCTTAAGGACAGGCCAAAGAACGGTAAAATCACAACTTGTCTTACATCTCACCACAGGAGAACTGAATGTGGACATTTTTTCATAAAAAGCAACATTAATATCTTTGAAAGATATGCAGTTATGCTTCAGCCATGACAGTTGACGGCTCATAGTTACTGATTATCACTGTGAATCAATAACATGTCTGGCATGCAAGCTTTCTCAATATAAAAAAAAAATTAACAGACTATAACAGCAACTGATAAAAAAAAGAATTCGCACTGTACAAGTTTAAATTAAAGGTAATAAATCAAGTCAACTTTTACAGTGAGAGCTCATCGGCTGAGATGAAGCAGCGTTCAGAGATACAGCTTTGCTCTTCAGTCAACAACATCATGAAATGACAGCTATTGTTTTCTTGAAGAATGACAGAAATGCATTTCATGGATTGATTTGTGTTGATTCTTTTGACCTTCTCAAACAAATCTGCATCGGCATCAGAAACTTACAACCAAAATCTGAAGATGCCACTTCATTCAAATAGTAGCTACAATTCATTGTATCAGGACCAACATGATCTGTGCCCAGTTTCACAGCAATCCATTCAATAACCGTTGAGATATTTAAGTAGCTTACGTCCTTCTCATAGCAACGCTAGAGGAAGAGCATAGTCCCAATGATATAATACAAAGATGAATAATTGAATTTCTATGGCTTCCCTTCAGGCAGTCCAACCTCTTTACACAAAACGGTTAGTGTTAAATATAGAAGCTGGAAAGAGTCAGATTTGTATCTGTTTTATATTTTCTTCTGTGTTTTTGAATCGCCGTTTCTTTTGAAGCTGCAACACATTTCTGCTAATGGAAAGGTGAAAACCTTTAGAAACCCGTTTGCCCTCCCCAGCCACCGTAGACTCATTGGGACATGAATGCAGAAACATTTTTTTTTTTTTTTCAAGAACTTGAAAATGTTCCTCATACTTTCGTTGCCGGGTTTGGATGTTGTTGGAAAAAATATATATATATATACACAATGCCAGTGAACTTTTAAAGATCACATTTTGCGACCTGTTTAAAAAAAGGAATAAACCTGGTTTGGGTTCTTGAAGGCAGCAGCAGAACTACACCGCTTTTGCAAATCTTAAACTTTCACTGTTGTTGTTGTACTCAAAGCTGCAGAGCCAGAGCGTAGGAGAGCAGAGAGTGAATATTTCAGCATGGTTGGAGGCATTAGTGGTGTCAGTGGTGGGATGAGGGTGCCTGTGTGTGTGTGTGTGTGTGTGTGTTTGGGGGGGTTGGGGTTAGCAGATAGCGGAGCACATCTGGCGGTGAGGCGGGAAGGAGTTAGTGGTGGTGGTGGTGGTGGTGGAGGCGGGTGGGGGCCCAGGGTGCAGCCCGTGGCAGCTCCCCTTCCCGTACCAGTCTCTGGAAGGGAGCTGCCTGTCTGTCGCACCCTGATTTATATACGCGGCTAATGTCAGAGGAAAGCAATGTGGAAACTGTGGCATAAACACTGAATACCGGCAGAGTTTAGAGATTATGATTCAGAGTCTGGGAGGACGGCTCCTCCAACACAACTTTGACCGCATCTCTCTCTCTCTGGCTCTAACACACACACACACACACACACACACAAGCTGAGACATAGCAGCCTTCCCTCGTTTTTAGAGCTTATCTATGAAGCTTGCATTTTTTCAGGGCAGTTTCTCCCTCTTTGTGGCTGGTTCAGGTGATCACTTCTCGTTCTGCTCTTTTGAATTATTGCCTGTAAAATTCCAGCCAAACACACTGTTGTCACAGCCCCAAATCAGCGTGTTCCCTGATAGTGCGAAATGTGTGAGGAAACACCAAGCAGAGCTCTTTCGTGGTGCTTCTCTGTCCTAATTTATGCTTTAGTGAGCGCACGTGTGCGAACCTACGCGCTACGCGGCTGCCTTTTTGTGTGTGTGTGTAGGTGTTGGTCTGCTTATTGTGCAAGGCTGCACTGAGGCCCTCAGTGCAGCCGGCCAGGCGAGGAGTTCTCCCGGCGTCTGAAACATTAATGCAGAAACCCGATTAGCCATGCCGTCACAGGCCTCCTCCTCGCTGCCTATTGATTTTCCTTCCGTTCGCCCTCCTCCTTCAAAAAGCCGCGAGGGGAGACTCTTGAGAGCCCGAGCACCTCTCCTCCTCTCCCAGGCCTCCTCCGGTCCGGGCCTTCTCACCGATACAGCCCTGCTGATTTCTACGGAGACTTCGGAGGGGCTGTAGACTTCTGACGATAACCCAAGGTGCTGCAGGAGTGGGTTTTGGGGGGAGGATAGATGGGGAGGGGCGCACAAGTCAGCCGGGCTGTGGAGCCGCAGTGATCATGGAGGGCTAATCGGCCTGATCAGTATGCCGGGGTGGAGAAGAGCGCACTCCAGAGAGAGAGGCTGTGTACTCAGAGATGAAAGTTGTTGAGGATCTGGTCAGCTTGACTCTCTCTCTCTCCCTCTCTCTCCCCCCTCTGGTTTCACTGACCTGGAGCGCTCTCACTGAAGGGGGAGACGATCGTCTCTGGGCTGAGCTCAGAGATGTGGACGATCCACACAATGAGTTGTCGAGCTCCAAACTGTTTGTCAGGGAACTTAGCCAAAGGTTTCCTGGCAAATAAGGTGCGTTGAGAATTTCAAACTCGAGGTCGCTACGAGGTGAATTTGAACTAATTTACCGTTGAACCAACCGCTTGGTCAGTCACTCCTTGGCCTTGGGAGGAATTACATTCAATAAAGGCCACTAATAACAGAAATATTCATTTGAATGGATTCATTCCTTGGCCAAAGGGGGCCACCTACAGGGGACACTGACTGGCCACACACAGCTTGTGGCTTGAGGCCGAGGGCCCGTGGTCAATGTCCAACCTTTGCTGATTTCACACTCTATGGCCCTCTCGCTAGATGAAAGATGAATTCTGCTTCGCTGTTGAGGGTACCATTTTTGTCTCTCATGAAACAAAAGGCTCGGCCTTACATCCATTTTTGCATCCATTTTCAAGCGAATCCTTCCTTGAATAGCACAGATTAGAGATGCCGCAATTGGAGCGGCATTAATCTGAACGCAGTTGGTGCTCATTAGACGTGAACGTGACTATGACTGGACCAGCTAACGGGGAAAGCGCAGTGGATTGTGCATTCTGTCTCATGCTTAAACAGACAAATGTGTTCGCTAGTAGTAGCTGTTATCTGCCTGATGAACATGATGCATGAGAGCACCATATTATTATAACATCAGCACCCGGTAGAGAAGACCTCCACTGCCATATTCCTGCAGAAACCAAAACAGAACAACTTATCAAGAGCCCGATGAGATGCAGAGAGCAGTGCAGGAAGGACAGCGGCGGAAAACCTGCACTGAACCAACATTGCTCGCAGCATAATCGCTGTTAAATAGGTTGTTGACACACACAGTCTGCTGTGTGCAAACATCTCATTTGGCCAATTATTCCCTTCGCAGAGGTGGTGCAGTCAGGATGACTGTAAGTGAGGATTCGGCAGAGACGGAAGGAGTTTGTCTCCTGTGGGGTGATAATGGAGCTACCAGATGTGTTTTGAAGGAAAAGGAGCAGGAGCACCACGAGCGCTGGGTGGCCCGCCACATGTCCGACCTGGGGAATGTGTGTGTGTGAGGGAGTGTAAGCGTACTTTTGTTCATGGCCCTGTCTGTGTGTGTGCGCAGGTGTACAGGCGGGCTCTCATGTTTATTGGACCACCCCAGGGTGCAACTTGCCGCAACCAACCCTCTCCGCCACCTAACACCTACACACAGTGCGGAGTGCGTGACAGCTTCCATCGCACAAAACAATCCTGTGATTGATTTATGCTGGGAGGAAGACGGCGACTCACTGTGAACGTCGCTGTTATCAGAGTTTGCGTTTCCATCGGTTTCTAGCGTTGATAGTTGCGTAAAAAGGGGGGACGCTGCGAGCGCTGTGCACTATTCCACAGCAGGCCATAATGTGTTATGTGAATGAGACGTGAGTGCTTTCTTTGATTGTCTGATTGTGTTTGCGATTCCCCAGGAGTGATGGATAGCTTGGGGAAAAGCCCCCCCCCCCCTCATCACTCCCCATCCAAAGGCCGCCGGGCCCTCCTGCTCTAATCAATGACATGTTAAGCTGGCAGGCTTTTGAAGTGAGGGGTTCCAGAGGGGCGCTGAGGGGGCGAAGGGTGGTGGTGTGTGTCTGTGTGTGTGTGTGTGTGTGTGTGTGTGGGAGGGGTGTGTGACAGAGGAGTTGAGGGGTATTGATGATGTGCGGCAATGGGACACAAGGGAAGAAAAAAAAAACCGTGAACGAGGGATGAAGGGAGTCCAGAGGCAGGCTTTGGGGGGGCAGGGTGGGGGGGGGGGGGGTTAACAAGGAGCAAAAGCCAGTCTGGAACTCATCACACCAACTGGAGTGACTGGACGGGTATCTGATAGCTCATCCTGCTGGGTCCCAACAGGTCACGCTCCAACCTGTCCCCAAACAGAAATCCCAGCATGGCTTTTCTTGTGCGGGGGGGCTTCTCCCGTCTACTCCTATGAGGCAGTACGGTGTCTCATTTCACACACAAGCTGTTGGAAGAAACTCTATGAGTTTGTTATTCCTTCTTCCTGCCCACGATATGTATCATTCTTGTACGCTGCAGAAATCATATCGAAGTCTATATCCATAGCATCCTCTTTTGCCCTTTTTACAGTATTTTAAGATGTCTCGCACATCAGAGAGAGGACTGATTTCTTCTTCTGTCATTTCTGGACATTTGATTGGTCATGGATTTGTCAGGGTAAAAAGTGAAACATAGCTGCGAGGTAGATGTGGTGCTGTTTGCCATGTGGCTGTGTTTTTGGAGAAATGGTTCTTCAGAACAATGGGCCTCAGTTTGTTTACATTCTGTCCAACGGAACGTTTATTTGGTTTATTTGGGTTTTGTTATGAGTTGTAAGAACTGCAGAACACCATGGCAGCAGTGGAGCTACTGATCTGGGGGAATAAATGGCTGATCCTGTTTGGATGAGGGACGTACATCGCACAGAAATCGGTGATCACAGGGGTTGTCATCAGGAGAACAGTGTGTGCTTTCATTTAGAGCTATGCAAAAACCTTGGTTGGGGTTAGGAAAAATATTGTCTTTTTGTTTTATACTGAAAAACAATGTGTTCTTCCTCCACAATATCCACTAAGTCCTTTACTTGTTAAATATCAAGAATCTTAATGTCACACATCGAAAGCAAACAAACATGGCGTTCTACCAATTTCCAAAGAATCCCAGTTGGTCAGTCGCAAAAGTCTTATAATATATGAGAAGGCCCTCCCTAATGCCAGAGCAGCTTATTACTCATTATTAACAAAGAAAAATAATACCAGTCCAAGGGTTTTCTGTAGCATTGTAGCCAGCTCTGCTGAGCCGTGTATGCCTATAGACCTCTGCGGTAGTAACTTCACCAACCTCTTTAATGGGAGGATTCTAACTATTAGAGGCAACTGATCGATCCTCAAATAGAAAACCCCTCATTTAAACGGAAATAGCTTTTCTCCTACCGACAAGAATGCGTCGCTTTTAGTCAGCATGTCTTTAATATCACAAACCTTTCTTTATTAGCAGGCGACACGCCTCTATAAAGTAGCTGAAATCCAACCTTTTCTTAAGAAACCTATTCTCGGCCCAGAGTTGATGGCTAACTAGTATAGTACTATCTTTAACCAGATGCATGATCTGTTGAGTGACTTTCTACATAACAGTGGTTTGCATGAGGATTGTCAGTCAGAATTTATGTCACAGCACAGAAACAGCACCAGTTAAAATTCAAATTACTTTGTTCTGTTCTTGTTGTACTTAGTGCCGTGTTCGACACTATTGATCAATACATCCTTTTACAGACACTAGAACATTTAATTGGTACTAAAGGAACCAATAGTTTAAGTCTTATTTACATCTCCATGTAAACAAGTTAGTCCGAGAGTTCCACAAGGTTCTGTACTTGGACCAATTTTATTCCATTTATATATGCTTCCTTTAGGCAACACTATTGCTAAACACTCAATAAAGTTTCATTGTTATGCAGACAATTATCATTTTTATTTATTGATTAAAGCTCTTTAGAACCAAGCGAGAAAATTGCATACCCATGATAAAAATTATATTTCTTTTGTTTAATTGAATAACCTGGGTGTCATAATAAAGGGAACACCTGTGAGGTTTTGTCCAGATGTAAATGTCAGTATGATGTTGAAGGTTAAGACAAAATGAAGATGGCACACTGCACAAATGAAAAAGTTCCTGGTTCAACTGAAATAATAAACACTTTAAAACCTCCAGATAATAATGATAACAAAAGCAGTAATGCTATCAGTAATAGTAGCATCGTAATTCAACATTTTGATGTTGAAAATGTCAGTGCTTTCTTTCCTTTGCCAGTTCAGTACTCGCCAAGAGGTACGTTGTAAGATATTAAGGCTGCTTTTTTTTAACTTGGCAAAGCTTTAGTTTGAAGTGTGAGCCTGACGTTTTGTTTTTAGTTTTGAGTATATGTCAGTGAGTGATTGCATTCAAGATTGCAGCCTGTGTCTGTTTGTGGATCCTACACATCTGTGCAAATTACTATGGATGTGTGTTATGTTGTGTAAGTGTAAATTCCCTGTGACTGTATGAATATGTGTAAGTGTTTGTGCACGCTGCGGAGCCCTGGGAACTTGGCATGGTGTCAGCGCTGTGCTCCAGCAGTGAGGGGGAGCTGCTGTGTTTCTCTGCCCTGTGCTGGATCCCCTTTCAGCCTGACACAATCCCACAATCCAACAGATCTGGGCGCTCGGCTGCAGCCTCCACCGCACCAGTGCCAACTCACCTTGCTCTCTATACGTACCCAGATCACTGTTTCAACTCCCGAGATTTGGCCGCTGTCAGCGTCTGCAGTGGTGCTGCAGCATACTCAGAAAGACTGGACGTTGGTGGAAGGGAGCCAAAATATGTCTGTCTAAACAGGAGAGCCGAAAGAAAATCAGAAAATCAATAGGATTTCGGAAAAAATAGGTTTGGTGCAGACGTAGACTTAGTGAGCAGGTAAACCAATGCAGTTCCTGATGCACCAAGCCCAGCACGTCCTGCAGCACGGTTACCGACACATCCATCTACTTTCTGCCTTTCCAGATGACTGTTACAGTATCGCGTTACAGTATTCCAACCCCAACCAAGTAGATTTGTTCTCTAAACACAAAGTCAAGTTAACAATCGGAAAACATAAATTATTGTGCTGATATGTGGCTGAGATGAAACGGGTTTCCTGTTCAGAGACGTCAGAGATTAACAAATCCATGATTAGTTGATTTGTGCCGAATAAAAGTCTTCCTTTTTGTCTTAGTTCACATCTTGGCTGACTCTGAACTTTAAAGTCTCGTCTTTAACATCAGTAAATGCATAGAGTCATGGGTTTAGTTAATAACGAGCTTTTAAATGGGTAAACTCGTGCCTATACTTATTTCTACACATATAAATCTAACAAATCTGAAATGCCTTGTCCAGTTCTCATTCGGTCTATTCAGTTCAAGGCGACACCATAAGGTGAGCCGATGGAGCTTTCCCATCAGCGTTAGTGTGCATCAGCAGCATCAGCAGCAGCAACAAAAGCTCTCCCAGATGGACCTTCACAAGATTGCTATTGATTGATTCGCCTCAGAGTGGTGGTGATAGTATGACAAACAGCAGTCATTTCCCCCTGACCCTGATCACTTTGGCCCTCTAGCGAAGCCTTTATCACAAGAGTGTCCGAGGTTTCCTGGAAGTGCTCTTCTGCCACTGGGGACCCTTGTGACCAATGAGCCAGTGGATCAAATGACACTGCGGCAACCGTCTTAATGACTCTGTCGTGGCTCCCGGATGTGGATGTGACCGATCTCGGCCCATAACAGCACGCCCGTCCTTCGACTGAGCCCATGAAAGGCTCCGTGGGTACACGGGCTCTCCCGAAATCCGCTTTACTCTTGTCAGCATGTGCACGTGTAGAGCCGTTAGCGTATTAGCTTTCAGTATCACACGACACTCTGTATATCACAAAGTAAAATCGATGACCTTTAGGAGTCAAAAGACTACAGAAACCGCTGAATACTTGCACGTCAATTAACTTCAAGTGCACACCAAACTCTTATTCCTTCTGTCCGACAGGCGGTAGGACCGGTGTTGGGTCCTGGTTCCGATCAACCTCAGAACAAAGGCATCCACGCGGGTGGAGGACAGAAGGTACCGTGGTGCTTTCGCCGGGCTGGTGTGTTGAGACGCTGCTACGCTGTGACTTTTAGGTAGGTGCAGCTTTAGTTTAGGTCGTGTTGGGGCGACATGTCCGTTCCCGCTCATCACTATTGAGAATGCACGTTTCTGTTAACATACTGAATAACACATGTCAACAGTCCAAAATCAACCACACTTACTCGTTTGGTTTTACTCGGTTGAGGCAAGAAAGGTGCTTGGCTAAGCGTTGATTTAGCTTTAGCTTGGTCTACATAACCGGGGACTCAAAGAGCAGTCTCCTTGAGTCTCCTTGATGGATACGCGTTCATGTGATCCTCCTCAGCCTGTAGTTTTATCTGTGACAGTGAGTTTGGTTTGTTTTTGGTCACCCATCTTTGGGACCCTGGCTCTCTATCACTGGGCTGTCGCCTGTTAACGAGTGTAAGACTCTTTCATTCGGAGCGGTGTTTCACATAGAGCCATAAGTAATGATCATTTACATGTCACATTTATTGAGTATTGAAATATAAGTAAAAAAGAAGCCCAGTTTCTAAGAAACCAATATGACAAGGCAAGCAGTCCAAATACGGCCAACTGTTATTTTGAACACTGGAAAATCTTTGAAGACTCACATAGTTGAAACTAGTTCTTAAATAGATACATTGTTTAACATTTAGTTTAACTCTCCTGTTCATCAACTACTGGATGTCTCCTTACAGCACCAGAGTTTCTAATAAAGCTCTAACCGCTGACTTCGATCATCGTTATTTGCTTTGTTTCCAAACAGGACAACAGACACAAGCTATATGAAACTATTTAGAAGGAAGAAGCTGCCAGACCCACATTTAATTATAATAAAATGCTGAATGCCGGAACGTTTTCTTCGAATCAAATCAAGTTGTCCTGTTTGAGCGTGCACTGTTTTCCTTTGTGAGCATATTCAAACAGTCTACAAGTCACAGCAAATGGAGCCCTTTTGAAATATGTCAAAGTATCCCGACCTATCAAAGCTCACTGAGTATCCCGGTGCTCGGGGAGCCACCCTGCTGCAGACACAGACAGTGCCACATCAGCACTGTGCATGCGTGTGTGTGTGTGTGTGTGTCTCTGCATGTGAGCGCATGTGTCTCTCATCTGTGTGTGTCTATGTACTCTAAATGCTGACTGATGTAACTACGGCTTTGTCAGCCCTTTGGCAGAGGTGGAACAGGTGTGACTCTGCCACAGAGCGTGGCTCAGACAAGCCACATCACGGCACAATGAGGTCATTGTGCAACACGCGCATTCCTTCCAAGGGCCCTCGGACGTTTACAGGCGCGGAGGTGGCCGTCTGTGTGTGCGCGTGTGCGCGAAATGGGAGTGCGCTGCTGCAGGTGAGGGGGGGGGATTTGGACGAGATTTTCCGTATGAAAGAGATGTGTGCGCACCAGCTGCGTGTCACTACACACTCTCAGGAACGTCTCCAAGGCTCACACACACACACACACACACACACACGCAAACAGACCAAGTGACGATTCCCCTGCGTTGTAAAAAGGGTCTTGTGACTTGAACCATTTCACTCTTGTCTCAGATACTATCAAGACTGCGTGGGCCCGGGGAGTGGAGGTGGTGGTGGGGGGGGTTGGGTGCATTAGTACGAAGTGGATGTTACAACGGGGATGAAATCATCCGGTCTGGCTCATTCAGTGGCATCTGTATTTGTTTGGTTTCCTGGCTGACACTCCTGCCTCTGTGTCCTAACGCTGAGACACAGCACATTTAACATTCTAACCCCCCCCCCCCTCGGCTGCTTTCCTCTGGACATGGTTCGCCATGTTCCGTGAGACAGACCGTGTTCAGTGTCTGTGTGTGTGATGTTTGGTGACTGCGTCCCTTCTAGCTGCTTCACAGTTTAACCAGCCTTGACTTGCTTTGTGGTGACATGTCTTTACTACACTGACTGGGAGGATCTGCTCTGCGTGTGTGGTTGTGTGTGTGTGTGTGTGTGGATCAGAGTGGGTGTACGGCTGGAGGCTGACTGCTGGGCTATGCTTGAAAGACTTCTGGCATGTGCTGGTGCCTGCATTTTTCACCCTTGACTGGAAGCATATGCTGCAGCACAATCGAGACAGTGTTAGACGGGCTTGGCGTGAGGGACCCAGGCGGCTTCCTCCACATCTGGCAGTGCTTGGCCCTCCTTCCAGGTGAGTCACATCCCCCGGGAGGGTGGCTCTGCTGCGGCCCTCGGCCCCTCAGCGCCCGGGCATCTGGAAGTGTCTGGATCCGTCTTGCAGTCACATCTATCTCCACATGCTTTTCCCATTTCATCACCCGGCCACCTCCGCGGCCGCCGTCCACCCACTGACCCCTGCTGTCTGCCAATTAGCCCCACCTCCTCGCTCATAGTGACACGGTATAGAAAGATGGACGACCGAAATGGAAAACGCCACTGACATATTGGGCACGTGGTCACTTTTACATGGATATCAACATGAATTAAATAAAGGACTAATTGTAATATTTATATTGGTTGCAGTGATCTCTCAAAAATAAGTTTGACCAGGAGAGAAATGAAAGCACATGTTTCCAAACAAACACCATCTAGTCCTGTATGGGACAAGATGAACAGTGAAATGATTACTGCCAAACTGCCAATATCCATCATGGTTTATATAATGTAATATGTCCACTATGTTCACCAGATATTCTCTACATGCTTTTTAACGTACTGTTTTTTTCAACGTTTAGGGTTTATGAATGCATACATAACATAGCTAATAAGAGAAGGAAATGAAGGGTTGGATAACCTCAAAAGTCACACACATGGATGCTGGCCTTTTGCATTTAACCCATCCCAAGATTAAAGTGGGATGCTGTGAAACACCTGGGGGGGGAAACCTCCCTCGGGGGTATTTAAACACGTTTAACATGGATGGGATTAAACTGCACAACGGAGATGTCTTTCCCCCATCTGACTCAATAACTGCTGAGTGCAATGCTATCGAAATTAAAAAAGAATCATAGTTGTGGCATCTTCAATGTATTATACAAAGAGGAAGTGGCATAAATAATCCCGTTTTTATAATGTGCCGTGTTTTTACTTTTTGATAACCTGGAGGGTGTGACGGCATGTTACAACCTTTCATCAATCGTTTTTCCATAAAAGTAAATAACCCAGTCTAACATATCAAAGTCTGTGTGTGTGTGTGTGTGTGTGTGTGCGTGTGTGTGTGGGTGTGTGTGTGCGTGCGTGCATGCAAAGGGTAAGAAGAGGTGGAGGGGTTTTCCCCCCCTAACCCTCAAACAGGAATGTCCCAAACAGCATGGATAATTATGTCCCCTAGCCTGATGGCTGTTGGGGAGGCCCAGCTGTGTGTGTCTGTGTGTGTGTGTGTGTGTGTGTTGCTCTGGGGAAAAAGAGGCGGGCGGGTGCGGGGGGGGGGGGGGGGGGCGGGTTGACTGATGGGACCTGCATGTGTCAGAGCGGATTGATCATGACACAAACAGATGTATGTTGGTTGGGAAACATATCGGTGTCGGTGTGGAGCGGGTCCATCCTGATCATTAAAGAGATGAAAATAAACATCTTGCTCTGATTAACGCCCGCCGTCCCCGCGGACTCGTCAGCTGCTGCGCCGCCGACACGCCACGCCGCCGCGGCTCCTCGCATGGGCGTACACGTTTGGGCTTTTACATAAACGCCTTCCTGCTTAGACACTGGTGAGCCATGCTGCAGCTTGTGTCAGCCTCCAGGTCAATCAAGTGGGCCGCCCTCCTTTTCTTCTTCTCCGTGTGTCTAAATAGAGACGTGGAATGAATAATGAGGAAAACATGTTGGCTTTTATTTTTCATAAATACAGCCGTGTTCTCCCCGAACACCATCTCCCTCTCTCTCTTTATCTGTAGCACTCTCTCTTTCTGAAACACACACACACGCAGCCTCACCCTCGCAGAGGCTATTTAGAAAGGAATGCTGCCAGAGTCTCACATTTCACTAAGGAAGCAGAAAAACAGGGAGAGAGTGAGTGACATCGAAATTTCGGGGGGGAAAAAGATGAAGCGGGAGTTCATTTTGGTCCAAGATGTTGTCACAAAGACGTCAGTCATGTGAGCTTTGCATTATAAATGTAACTCTGTGCGCTACCGACTGACTGCTGCTGACAACCAATAAGGACAACACACAGGGGTGAGACTTGATTGGCAGGGGGATACACACAATTTGTTTGCGTGCGTGTTTGAGTGTGAGCACGAGAAACATCCTTTCCGTCCTGATTGTCTCTGGGAGTCGACCCGTTTTTCTTGGCCCTGTGCGAGCGGGTCAGTGTCGAGAAGAGAGGCTGTGCCGCGTAGCGAAAACACACACACACAGTCACTCCTGGGATTTCCACGTCTCCGTGTGTGCGCACGTGGAAGACCTGAAACACATTCGCCTCAACCTGCAGTGGGAAAAGAAAAAAAAAGAGAGTCAAAATTGGCTTTGTCGAGTCCTGCAAACGTTCCCTCAAATGGGTTTTGCGCGCTGATATGTTTTTGAAGACTTCAGTTCTGCAACGTCCGCCTTCCTAATGAGGCACCTCTCGTCTCTTATGTTGAAATCATAGCCTCGGAGAAGATTTTCTGTGTGCGCGCCGTGTGAGCATCGATCAGCCCAGACTTGTAAAACAGCTTTCACAATCCAATTTTCTCCTTTGCTGTATTCATTTCAAATTGCCTCAGTGAGGCCGTCTTGGGCCGAGCTGTAATTCAAAGCTGTACAGTTACTCAATCGAAACATTCTTGTTATTGTTGGTCTGTTTAACCACCTCGGCACTCACTACTTACTACTACAAGAAACAAAAAGATATCACTTTGGATGCAACTGATTTTTCACAGGACAGCTAATCACAGCCAAGGGAGTGTCCTCAAAGGTACAGCGTTTAGCATATTGTTTTAGCAACATATGTGTGCAGGCGTCTGCATCCAACCCCAAATCTATAAAGATGCTTTAATTTTTGATTCAACAGGTTTCATTGGAATATATTTATATATATTTACTTCACTTTTAGACATCCGTGAGTTGAAATTTTTTTAGTTCCATCACCCATTTTTTAATTCCTAAATAAATACCTTTGCACAGATCTATCTTTTAAAAGCCCAAAGAGAGCAACCAAAGCGAAGAACGCTGCTTTCTTCTCACTCCGCCGACCCCAACACAGGCCACCACGGCATGCTTGGGACCCTTTGGGTGCCGCTTTGCTCAGTGTCAAGAACTCATCCGCTACAAGTCCCGACAGGGCGCTGACACGGCCACGCCACCACACGAGCCCTAAAGTGATCAGTCTCTCTGTCTCTCTGTTCTGCTTCCTCGCGCAAACCTCCGTAATCTGAATCATCATCCAGGTTAAAGCTTTCACAGCTCTTCAGAACATTTCACAACTCCACACTGACAGCAGGTCTTTGTAAGACTAAGGCATTGTTGCAGCAAATGTGAAGAAATAAAGGCTATTCCAGAAGGCAAATCACTTATAAACCCACAAAAATAACACTCTACAATTTACCGTCAGGGACTTGGACTTATTTGCACTGTCTTGGGCAGGAAACATGCCAATAAGATCCTCTGGGTGCAGGTGCATGTTTGAAAATAGTACACGCAACACCTTAAAACACCTCGGATCTTTGCTGTTATCGGCTACTCAATGAATCATGGTAGAAGTAGGAATAATAAAGGGGCTTTCGTTGCTGCAGTTGGGCTTATTTGGTTCAGATCAGAGAAAAAAAAAATTCTATATATTTTTTTTACGTAACCGACCAGGTCTTGTCTTGGTTTCTGTTCAACTGACTTTTTACAAATACATAATAAAGAGATAACATGAAGTTAAACAGACTGAAACGCTGGCAGGTTGGTTGGACTGTTGTTTCAGCATCATGCTTCATCAGGGCAGCAATCCCAGTACTGAGAAAAGTTAATGCAGCACTTTAACGCTTTTGATGTGTACATATTTTTTGTGGTGTCATAAAGAGCTTGCAAAGACTCGACTGATCAAACCCATCAGGAGTATTGTTAGATTGCGGATGGACCACATGTTATGAATGAGGATGAGCAGGCTGAGACAGGACTGTGCACAAGCTTGTTTTCACGCTCCAGGTCGACTGCCGCCGGGGTGCCGATGGACACGCGCATTTAGCGATTTGCACAGTAATGTGTCAATGCCTTTTACCGTGGGATTGTTGTCGCACACTTTCCAAGGTACTTAATGAACTGACAAGGTACTAAAAGCACAGCAGTTTCAACAGCTCGTCTTGTGTAGCAATGCTTATTTTGAGCTGCAATTGTGTTTTCTCCAATTTGTGTCGTATGAAGCCAAACAATGGTATATAATGCATTTTCTTTGACGTTTAGTAATCTTGGTCTGGCTTCCAAAACAAGACAATTGTTGGTTGTTTAGTGGTAGCGAACGCCAATATCAGCCTAAAGTGTGTGCAAACAAAGATGTCGGCGCAAAGCAACTCTTGGATATATAATTATTATTTCTGCTTGTTCTGGATCTTAAAAAATGGATTGCACCAGCGCTGGGGAATGTGTTTCCTGGCCAGAATCTGCTCTTGGCTAAAAGGGAGCGATGTTCCCTCTTGTAAGTCAGAGCAAGACGCAGCAGATCAAAGATGGAATAGAGGCAGGGTGAGCGGGGGTCAGATGTAGTGGTGTGTTTGTTTGGACCACAGTTTAGAGGAAAAGTGGAAAGTCCAGCGGTGGTTAATTGGAGTGTTTAGGTCTGAGGTCATGAGGGTGGCAACAGGAACCCACCGCTCCGCCCTGAGCGGCAGATGGATATACAGCCACCACAGAGATGCTGCCCACTCTAATAACATCTAAACACCAGTAAGACACGGACAGGCCTTTCTTCTTCTCCTCTCCGACTCCCCCCCCCCTCCCCCAAGCTCTCGCTGTGTCCAAAGCCCAGGGGAGGTCACAATGTGTCCCGCTCCCAGCAGCTAAGGCCTCCCAATGAACCTGTTGGTAAGCTCCCCGCCACCCCCACCGCCGAGCACCACCTCCTATTTCTGAGAATGCCCCAAAGGCTCGCATGGCTGCAGGGGGTTTAGGATCAAGCGGGACAAGAGGTAATCATGAAATAAGGATTATTTTATTGCTCTCGATCTTCTTTTGCCTTTTAAAAACTTCCGTTATTAGTGCTGCCACCAATGTCCGATTTTCCCTCCATGACTGTGGTGGTCAAAATAATTCACATAATAACGTCTTTATCGCTAACTAAGGTTGGTCTGCTATTATTTGCAACTTAAAAACCCGTCTGCAGTCCAGTCTGAGGCCTCCTACTTTGTGATCAAAGATACAATGTTACTTGTGTTTCCTGTATACTGAGTGTGGGAGGGCGATAAGGAGAATGTGACTCAATAGAGTGAATAATAATTGGAATAATAAAAACATTGTTCTCCAGCAACTTTATTTCTCCCATTGCATCTCTTTATGCAAATAATTCTGTGCATTAATCATTCAGAAATAAACATTCACAATGTATCTTCCACGTGTTTTTCTGTGAAATCCACGTGTGTGATAGAGTTGATGCAAAAACCATTACTGCAGGACCGTGACCCTAAAACCTCGCGTATAGGTTACTTATTGTAGCTTTATTTTTCAGTCATATACAAAGTACAGCCTTCTACACCCGCCTCATAACTCCGGCTCCAGTTGCCCTTTAGGTGGAAACTGTTTGCAGAACTCTGAATTGCTGCCTACATCTCTGCTTAGTTCTCTTTCAAGCAGAGATGTACTGGTGGACGGTAAATGGTCAATGCACTCGCATCTGTATTCTTATTTACTGGGCTCACTGGACAATCACAAATCAAAAGTAGTGGAAATCTCTAAAATGGCAAACAAGAATATTGGACAGGAAAGTAACGGTGGCGCAAAGACATTTGATAAAATCTAAGAAGCAGCTTAGAGCTACAAACTTTCAAACTCCAAACCAACGAAAAAACCCTCAAGTGCCATGCAGTAAAGCCATTGTTCTAAGGATCAGGTTTAATCAAAATGAGTGTCCACAACCCCTGCTCATATCATGCATCATCTGTCACAGGATGTGGACCTGGGCAACCCTTCAAAGCATTGTATTGGTGGATGAATTCTGCAAAACATACTTCATAAAACAACATCATATCAAAGGTAAAAAATGTGAAACAATGAAAATAATCCCATTGAGATCCAGCCTTTGTCTACATGTGGCCAAAGTCTCTGTCTTTTATCACCTTTGTTGACATCCATAACCCAATTGGATGCAATGACACTAGGGAAAAGACTATGAAAGGTCCAGCTTGCCGTTTAAATTATTCCCTTTGTGAGTTGCTTTGTGACAGGCTCTCATGCCCCCGCCCTGCTGAAGTGTGTGTGTGTGTGTCTGTTAATTTAGTTTTCACTAAGATCACAGAGGTGGAGACATCGAGTTTCCCCATCAAAATCCTCTTTAAAGGCCAGCGCCTCTTGTCGATGCTGTTCTGCCATTGGTCGCGGCTGGATGAGCCGTACGTAATTTGGATATGATCAACACTTTTTACTGGAAAAGTACTCCATACACTCCATTTCGATACTACGTGGGCATTCAATGAAACGCTTTGACAGCTTTTTCCACCTACCTTATAAAAGTGGATGTACTCACCGTGACCCGGCCCGTAGGTTAGTGGTTTGGTTTTAAGGCTGTTGAGTTGCCGTCTTGGCTTTCACCACCTTGTTATTGTGGAACCAAAAATGAACCTATTCAGACCACGAAGGGGACCTGGCAGGCACAGTTACAGTAATCATCTAACGTGCAAGTGCATGACCTAGCTCATGTCACCTATGATATGAAGTAGGAGGCTGATTTTAACCAAACTAAATCAAATGAAAAGGATAACTTCTGCTTGGAATGTGTGGTGGTACAACACAGCACAGAACTGAAAAGCAGATAGACACTTAATTATGCATAACTATCATGCATTGTTGTCAGCGACAGTTGTCGTGAAGGGGAGTATCCTTAACTATGTTAACTTTGTCTGGATTGGGCATGCTAAACAACATTTGGAGCCAAATCGCCTTTAGTGGCGATTTGGGGAACTGCGTGGTTTGTGTGGCTCTGTGTTGGCTTCATTGGCTTCAAGGTTGAAGCTTGGTCAGTACTGGTCAATTTGCAAGTCCAGAAGAGAAACTTAAATAATTTGTTAACAAGAAAGAAAATAGATTTTTTTTCGGCACCACGGTTTTGAAACTCTCCTTTTTGTGGTGATGTATTTGATCTTGCTCCCCATTTTTTTAAATGATCATGAACATCCACCATTCTTCGTTCCTCTCCTGCCTCATCTGCCTGTAGGCTCCTTATGGGGAAGGACAAGGCAGCAGATGTCCCCGTACGAGTCATTGTGCACATGAGTTGCTATGAGCTCTCTCAGGAAGTATTTCTCCGATATGAGTGTTTGTCTGGGTGCACAAGAAAGCTGGAAGGGAGGTCACAGGTCAAGCAGGGCTGAAGCTTCTAGTCGCAGCACCAAGACTGGTCTCAGTCTGACTCACATTGTGTCTGGTTACCTTCTGTCGTCCGTCTACACAGCTTGAGGATGTTGAAAGCAAAGAGCCTTACCACTGGACTGAATGATACTGTCAGTACCTGTGAAACTGCTCAAATACTGTTGATATCAGAGAAGCCAGAGGTCAGGGTAGGGCTAAGCTACACAGCCTTGCTGATGAACCTGGATCCTCTCGTTGAATTGAATGTTCTGGGAGCAATAGGCCACGCAACTTGTTAAATGAAATAAAGCTAGATGGCGCACGCATTAGATCGCCAGCAGCTGTGTCTGCAAGGGCCATTGCTCTGTTCTGTGATTGATCACCCAACAAGATAGGAAAGGTTAATCCTCATTTTTTATGTGTTTTCTCACAAAAGCCTGCCAGACGTGTCAATATGGGCTGGTTACATGCATATGGCCTAAGATTATTTGCCTTAAAATAACCCTTAAAATAACCAGCACCAGCACCAGCGCTTATGGAAGCGCGGAAGTTGGTGACTGAACCACCAACACTGACTTTTGGAGAATATTGTTGATGGACATTTTTGAAAACATGCCTCTGGCTACTATGTCGGCTCACATTCCTGTTATCAACAGTTACTCACCTCTGGTCTTTTTTATAGCGCTTACGTGCTGATCTATAATTGATCAGCTGAGTTGCACGCATATTGGCCAATTGGCCGATCGTTGTTTATACATTTTAAGTGGCATAACAAGTGTCGGATTCTTGTATCTGGTAGGGAACTGCGTGCAATGTGTTGCAAAAAAGTAGCATGTTGAATTTCAGATTGGCTTCAAAGCAGTATTTCACATTTGTGCACTAACCAGGTCTGTGTTATCTTGAGTGGGGGTCAGGGTTGGGATTTCTAGAAAAGAGGGGGTCTATGGTGCTTGAAGACGCACAAATAAAGCACCATCTATTCCCAATATCTTGCGCAGAGACAAATATCGCCACAATAGATTTCACCAAAACTTGGCAACTCAAACCAAGGCCATGAATAATAATATTACAAGTAGAAATAAAGATGTTGAGATCATTTACAAACACCCAGCTTAATACAGACATGAATAATACTTATTCTGGGGCAGACATGGCAGACACCTGGAAAGAGTCCAGCAAAGTTTCCAGTTGTGCCTCATCGTCACCGTCGGAGCCCCCTCTCACATTCCTTACACATGAAATATTGTCACTACACATTCCTGAGTTACAACTGACTTCCTGCTACGATTTAGAAGCTTAGTCTTACAATTGCAGTTGAAACCCTCTTGCTTTCTTTTTTTTCATTCTGAGGAGATCACATTTTTTTCTGATATTGGTAAACGGCCACTGTGAAACCCGACAATGAGGGTCCCTGATATCTCAGTCTTGACTTCCAAAATAAGTAGTAAGGGCCATGCTGGAGACTGAGCGGGAGAGCCACAGGTTGGGTCTTGCGTAGTGGCCTTGAGACCTTGTACTGCACTATCCCTTTATCCGGGGCTCCTGGGCCGCTGAATGTGTCTCTGTGTCCCCCCCCCGTCCCCCTGCTGAGAGATTCCAGAGGCTCCTCTCTTGGCCTCTCGGGGCTCCCGGGTCACTCGTTTGTCATCACGACCTTTGACCCCTATGGGCCAGTGTGCCTGGAAGGAATGTGGGAGATGTTTACCTTCGCTGAGACTGATGGCGTCCAGGTGGCTCTTTCTCCCTTTTTTTTTTTTTTCCTTCCTTTCCTTTAATTTAGTGTTTTTGTACCTAAGCCAGGCATCTTGAGAAGCACCACCGCTCTGCTGCATCAAGCCAGTCGGGTGAGTAACGCAGATGCACAGAGCCCGTCATGCTGTTGGTGTGCTCGCACTATTCTGGTTAGTACCAGTGTCGACCAACACAGGTGTCCTCACTGGATCTGTAGGTTCAGCTCCGACACATTTGTGGACAAACTTTTTACATGTGTGTCAGAAATCATGTGACTTGCCTTGACTGGAAAGTAATGAGAGAGAGAGGAGGAGCTATTGATTGTCTCTCTGTCTGGGTTCGGTCAGAGAACACACTCCACTTCCCAGAGTCTGTCTGTCCATCAGACGGTGAGCCGAGTGGCGAGACAGAGCGGGCATTCAGTAATAAGTAATGGACCCCCATTTCCAGCTCCCTCCGCCCTCCACTTCAACGTGGTGCCATCTATCACTCTCGCACCGGACCTTCCCAGTGGCTCCTTGCTGGGTCCTCGTCTAACTGGAAACTCTTGGAAAGTTTCCTGCCCTCCCCTGCCCCCGGCCCCCCCAGCCCCTTTTAAAGAGCCCATTAAACAGTGTTGTAATGCAAACAGTGAGTCCAAAGAGAGCGAGGGCCAGGTGTCGGGTGCGGAGGGGATGAGTGTCTAATGCAGCCATTACGAGTGGCGGGGGGGGTGGGGGTGGATTATCATAAAAGCATCTCCCCTCCCTCTAATGTGGACATGTCCGATCAATACCAGACTCCGGGGAGAGGGTGGAGGGATGAGAGGTTGAAGGATGAGAGGAGAGGGAGCAGCTTTATTAATCTGTCTACCCGGGGAGCGCTCTGTCGCCGCTCCCCGGGACGGGGGGACAATTCACATCATTCCGTAGTTTTCCCAATAAAAGAATTCCATACACTTAAACCGCTCATGTGTATATATATACATGTATATATGTACGTACGTACAGGTCACCACACAAGTCCCAATTGGTATGGTGCCTCCAAGTACACTCCTAAACATCAGGGCAAGTCATTGACATAGAGTTCATTATTAGTTACTATTCTAGTTCCTTGAGCCCCAAAATAATTTCAGAAGTTTTCACAAAGTATTTTAACGACTTTTTTCTGTCGGAAAGATATTATGTATTATGTTTCATTGTGCGGTGCAGCATGAAAGCTACACCTTGGCGTTAAGTGAGTGGAGGCACATTTAGCTGAAAGACGTCTGTCACTTCCCCCCTTTGTGCACATTTTGAATGCAAGGTTTTTAAAATCACTAAACTTAACAATTTAGTTCCTGACATGTCGAAAGTGTGCGGAGGACGGAGCTGCTGAGCTGTTTTCCCTTCGGCTAATGCCTTTCCCTGCAGGTGTGTCCGACCCGTGTCCTTAGAGGGGAGGACTTCTCACCATTTCAGTAGGCAGCTGGTTCCCATCAGTCCTTGTCCCCGGACAACTCAGCGCCGGACTCAAATGAGATGGAACTTGAAAAACGTCCTTGTCACCGAGGACCCTACATGTGATTCTCACCACTAGGTGGAAAGTAACATTTAATGGTGATTCATATGTTTTATGGTCGCGCAAAAAGCACGTTTGACAGATAGATGGCAGTTGCAGTTGAATCCGGAATGCTTTATGGTCTGTGGCTTTCAACACTGTCAGAAGTTGTACAGCAGTAGATTGGAAGTGTTTCCTATTGAGTTTCCCACAGCTGATCAATCCCAGACCGTGGTCAAAGGAGGGATTTCTGCACTACTGAGCTCATTTTCCCTGTAATTGTGTTTATCCGAACCTGGTTTCACAGAAATACGTGAAATGAACCTGAATGTGTTGTTCCTGTAGAAACAACGCTAAAGGAAAGTCAGATAGGATCCTTTTTTATAGTGGACGTGGATGGGTTAAGTAATACACGACTTTTAACCACAAGACAGGGAATAGAGACTGGTATTTGCTTCCTGGAGTGTTGTTAAGTCACAGTGAAGTTGCGTACAAGATGTTTTTCCTAAACGGGAGTAGTTTTGCTGCCTAAAGCTTGTGGTTCTTCTCACATATTTCTGTGAGATTCTGTTGGTTTATCTTCATAGAGCAGTGAGCAGCAACAAACCACTATCCAGCTAGTTTCACTCCTGCTTGCCAGCTACCTTTGATGAACCAAAAAAAGGCAAAATCAATTTGTGGATCTGTGTTCCAGAAGCAAGGAACTCAAATCCACATTACACTGACATCTTGTAGTGACTGTAAATGCCTTGGGCATGACCTCAGCGGTGTGTTATACCATCCACTCCACAATTCCCCTTCATTTAAAGTGAAAATCCATATGTAAATACCATCCCCACTAAGATTAGCAGCTACACACATTGTTGATGCTGTTTCAGTTTCTGGTCCAAACAAAGCCAATCCTCATGTCTACATGTCTTTGACATATGAGGTAGAAGAACAACAGGTATGGCTGCTAGCGGCCATGGCTGGTCGTGTCATCGCGCCCCTTTCTGCTACTGTGCTAATCTATTATAGGATTACCATTCAGGACGTTTTAGGGACTGTTCAACGCTAGCGTCTCTGCCGTCTAACTTCTTTGACATTTATCCGAGTAATTATGTGATTTTAATTATATTCAACTATTTTAGTGAAACCTGGCTCTGCCAAGTGCATCGGGAGCATGTCAATCGCACTCTTGGTAATTATCTGACTGCTAAAGTACAGCTTAGCACGTAACCTGTGTGTGACAGAGAGAGGGAGCCCACAGGTGTCAGCGCTTGGAAACTAGCGTTGGAGTTGGTTAGTGGCAGAAAAAGGACGTTTCACATTGTCTTTGCTGCTCCTGGAGTCCCAATTAGAGCCTTCCTTTAAGTCTCTTTTAGCCCACTAATGTGACGTTTTCCTAAACATTGGTGAAGAGTAAACCACACAGCAGATAATCCAACGCAATTTCACAAAAATGCATGAAGGAAAGCCTTACCGGCACATAACGTCCGTACGGATTGAAACGTAGAGACGATATTTTTGTGTGAACCAGAGCGTAACGAACCGTTCAGTAGCCTGCGAGGGGAGACTGGCTGCTACGGCCGTGGAGACAAAGCCAACTTGGAAGTGCCAAAAAACACTTTTGGTCTCTAGCTGAATTTCACATCCTAACAGCTGTACTGGGAATTCATTTATCAAACTCTTCGGCCAATTGGAGCTTGTCTTTGTGCTCAGATGGTGAAGGCCAGAGTCTCCTACTTTGCACTATTCAGAAACCTGTGTTTGACGTCAAAGAGACTACCTATATCTCTGTGTGTGTGTGAGGACACACAGATGTTCCTTCATCACAGGTCGGCGTAGGTGTTGCAATATCACAAGTTAAATCTCAACTGGAAAGTATTTCATTATTGATAGAAGAGCCAAAAAACCACAGAAGGTTTTCTCCGTGGAAAAAAGGTCTTTGAACAGAGTATATCGTTCATCTAATGTTACAGACCTTTTCCAATGACGTCTTCTTAAATGGTCCTCTGTAACAAAGCATGTTGGGGGTCACTATCCCACCAGCAGCCCTGAAGTTAAGGCTCCCTCCAGAAATTAGAGTGTAATTGAAACTCTGGCCAGCAAAGATAGAGATAAATGAGGATTCCATGTGTGTAACCAGTCATTAAAGCTGATATCCACCAACCTTGTTCAGCATTTCTTTGTGTACTATTTGCCATATGTCTACTGAGCTTGGTACCATTAGTATCGCTCCCAATTACCTTGTGTCTTCTGCTTTGCCTGCCAACTAAAGAGAGAAGAATATATTCATAGTAAGCTCTAATATCCCGTGCTCTTCTTTTAGCATGTGAAGTGCACTCAGCGGACAGCTCTGCTATCACTAATGCTGTTTTATATAAAACAAAAATTGTATGAAGCCCCGCACCTCCCACACACGAGCAGCCTTGACCTCCTCTCATGCTGCACGGTGAGAGCGCCCTCCTCACTTTTTCTTGTTCCATCGTTTTTCCATCTCCTTCACACATAATCGCGCACCGACTGCTGCGTGGCTGCCTAACACACACCAGCACGGGGGAAACAAATGAATCCTGAAATGTCGTAATACGCAATTGTGATATTCAGGCTGTCAAAAGCCCCGTCGCATGTCGAGATCTTTTCCCCGCTATAGATTTCCTCTCCTCCCAATTTAAAGCAGTCTCTCTGCTCTCTTTGTGATTTCCAGTGACCCAGTGAGAGGGTCTCTAATGAATAATGGCGTGGAACGACAGGTAAACCTGGGGCCATTTGCCGTGGTGGCTGGAGCCTGGTACGGACAGTTTGCAGGCAGCGGGGAGGTAATAGCTCCTCTTTTGGCCTTTTTTAAGGTCAACTAAAGTGAGGAAAGGCAGGCCGACACTTAGACAACACGTGGCATGCACATAGACGCACGCACACATGCACACACACACACACACACAGAAAAAAACGCTCCCCTTCTTGTGCAGTTTCTGCACGATAAGATAGTCAGCAGGGGGAGAGTTACCAGCCAGTTCACTTTAAAACAAAGCCAACCGAAGCTACAAGGCACTACTTTTATATCAATAAGAGGCACTTATTTGAAGCAATAGCAAACAGTGTTTATAGAATGAGAATTAGTACATTTCCTTAACAAATTAATGAGCAATATCTCTTGTCATTTTCATGCATGTCCAATATTTACATCTTAAACGTTTTTCCAGAATAACTTGTGGTTACGGCTTCTACAAGGTAATTATTGTCTGCTTGGCTTTGCTTAATATTTATTTGTAGACTTCAAAACAAGACATAGAGATGTCAGCGCTGGTTCAGAGATGTTGTGAAGATGTGTTTCACCTATGCAACATATTAGATCATATTAACAAAGATATCAACAAATTTGATCAAAATGCCCCCCCCCATTGTTTTATTGACCCCATTCTGACTCACTTATCATCATGTGTAGTGTATTTTTGAAACAAACATACTTTCTACAGAGAAATCGACTTAGTATGTGTATGCAGTGTTTTCTTGTTGTGGATAGAATCAGTTCAAAAGTTTCAAACACAATGGAGTCAAGTTAACGTATGTTGTTATGAGCATTTGTAATGTTTGCAAGTGAGGTCAAATAAGTCTTGGTTACGCAAAGGACAGCGCTGTCTCCTGTTTGTTTGGTGCCCGGAGCAACTGAAGCAGTGATTTAAGACCAAGCGCATTTTAAATCCCTTCAGGGCTTTAACAGCATTTTCATCACGAATTGAAAGCCAAGAAATAAATCTAGGCGTGTCCTTAAATCAGGTAGGTCAGGTAAGTAGGTCGCACATCTGATATGAACGCACCTAAATGAGCTAAACGCATCGTCAAACCCAAGAACAACTCCAATGACAAAGTGCAACTGTCGGCACGAGAAGCGCTTCGCTTGGCTTCATCGAATATAGGAAGTGTGAAATAGTTTGTAACTCTGCCAGAACTGCTCATCTGCTGAAATACTCAAGCCCGTTTGGCTCTTCCCTGCAGGAAGGCTAATGACAGACATGTAAGTAGGCAGCGTGACCTGTTCTGCACATGGAGTTTATTTGCTGTGGTTTTAGCTGCGGCTTCCACGCTCGACCCCCGGGGTGCGAATCCGTCTGCTGCGCTCCAGCCGAGGGAGCAGCGATCTGACAAGCCGTGCAGACCTAATCCGGGCCAGGTCTGGGGCTGTACTTGGTATGCATCCCTTAGGTATGGAATAAATACAAGGCCCGGTAAGCAGATCTACTTGCCTGGACGGCCGCAGGGGAGTGGAGGGCTTTCCAACCCAGCGTTACATGCCCCGACGGGTTGCATCTCATCCATACATGTAACCTCGTAACATTTTGGGGCTTTTCACAAATAAGAACAGCTTTGATCTCCCGCGGAAAGTGATGCAGTTTTAACGTTCAACTTCAAGGGCCATTAGTGGCATTTTTGTCAGTTAGCGAAGGCTGCTCCGCAAATCTCTGAATGCTGGGGCAGGAAATGCGGCCGGCCTAGAGGTTGGAGAGGCGGCTTTTTGATTGGAGGGTTGTCAGGTTGAGATCCGCACTGGGAAAAATGGGGGGGGGTCTCAAGTGGAACGTGTAACACTCACGCCCGCCCTAGCTCAGTTACCTTACGGGTTACCCGCCCATTGTGTCAGTACATGTCCAGCAGCAGTGATCAGAGCCCCTGCAGCGCGGGAGGAGATCGTTTTGGGCTAAATTAGGTTTGTTGGTTACGTAAGTCACGTAGGCGGCGTTAGTTAAGTACGCAAGCTACGCAACAATGGTGACTCATTATGGCATCACACGAGGCACAAGCCGCGTTCTCCTGTGCATCAGCACGGGTTTCCACGTCATTGTGAATGAACCAAACGGCGATCTTTCGCCCAGGGAAACGCTACTCCCTAAACTACTATAATGCTCTTGACATAACAGAAGTTTAGTGTGAAAAAGGAGTTTATTTTGAAACGTCTGTGAGCAGAGAGGGTTTGTACGTTGCCGGACTTCCTTTGCCGCTGCAGCCCTGCACGTCCCCAAACAAGGACAGCCGCTCCGCTGATAGTCAGAAGGTTCAACAGGAAGGAGAAGTCTTTTTTGGTCCACTTCTGTAACTCTACTGAACCCTTTAAAGTGTGTCTCAACCTGGCACCCCCCCCCTTCCTCCCTAAGCTGCCACAGGTGGAGCACACCAGGTGTACCTGTTTAAACTTGCTGTGTAATTTGTGGATTAGCAGATGCCTCTAATGGCTAAAATCATCAGAGCTTTCACTCTGCCACGGAGGGGGAGGAAGAAGTGGGAAGACAAATGACGGTTGAAAACCACGACTGTACCCCTCGTTGAGCTTCATTCATCCTGCGTAGTAATCACCATATATTGAATATTACCGTATCATTCCAAGGGGAAAAAAAGGGATTTAGTTGCAGTCTTTTTCCACTTGTTCAGTGGTGTTAATTAACACATCTGAACTCGAAAATCTACGTCGACATTCAACCTGTGGTTATTAAAGATGCAGTAACCATTGACGAATGAATTGATTAAGAATGATTGAGGACCAATAATAATCAATAGACTGTCCGGTCATTGTGTTAAGATGACCATATTTGGTCTAGTTAAAGTGACACAAACCTTCCCCTTCATCACAAAACTAGCCACCAATTAAACAAACAAAAAGGACAGAAAATAACTGGCAGATTGATGAATAATACAAACAACAGTTTGTCGCTGAACCTGGCAGAGAAACTGTGGCTCATCATGTAGGTTCAGACCTGACACGTTCAACACATCTCAAATGTATCTGTGTCCATTGAGAAGTAACTGAAACATTTGAACCCACCTGAACAAGTGTACAATCGGCAGTCTCCATCACATGACGTGACTTGTTCCACACGATTGACAGCATCCGTCATTTTGTACGTCAGCGCCAATAAGCACCTGAGTATCTTATCGTTTAACACATAGAAATACAGAATAACCACCAAGCCATCTGTTTTAATCTTAACAAAGGTCCCAAAGTGATATTCACACTTTAGTAAACACTTTTCCAAACTCTGATACACAGGACACATGTCGTGTGTTTCGATACCTACAGCGGGAATCCACGTATTCCTAAAGACATGTTTTTTTTTTTTGTCATGTGTGAAGTCCCCCTCCTCCGGACGACCACTCCACACTGACACATTCCTGACGGCACAAGGCATAACTTGTTATGGAGGCTGTTCACAGAGCAGTGTTAAGGTGAATCCAGACACACACACACACACACACACTGGGCTGTGTGCACCAAGAGGGGCAACGTTGATTTAGGGCATTACTCAGACAGGGAGCGAGCGAGCGAGGGGATCGAGGCAGAGTCTCCCCTGACTGCATTAGGAGAGCCTCCAGCCTTTGTGATTCCTTTTGATCAAATCTCTGTGAAAGATGAGTGTCATGCCCTCTTCCAGCCAGCTGTGAGGGGACTGCCCTGTGACTCCGAGGGGGTAGAGACGCGCACACGTGTGTGTGTGTGTGTGTGTGTGTGTGTGTGTGTGTGTGTGTGTGTGTGTGTGTGTGTGTGTGCAGGCTAGGGAGGGAGCAGGCAGCTCCTGAGGTGAGAATGCAGAGTGGGAGGATCTCATTCCAATCCCCTGTGCCCAGTTTCAACACACACACACACACACACACACACACACACTGAACATCTTGAGTAGTTTAGAGCCAGTCCACGGCAACATTAGAGGGGAGAAAGCAGAGGAGGTGCGTGTGTGTGTGTGTGTGTGTCTGCATCTGTGCCATGAGAGTAAAAGCACAGTGACTACTACTTCTCTTTTTTTGGTGGTGTGGTGTTTCAGTGTGTGTGTGTGCGTGTGTGTGTGACGACAGAGTGCATGTGTGTCCGTGCTGTTGGAGGAGATGCTGCCGGGCGCGATGGCTCTTTTGCGTTAGTATCCGCGCGGACGGGAGAGTTGGAGGCAGTTGTTTTGTGGGACTCGCGGGGAATGGCAAACTCACCGGTCTCCTTGGAAACATCCGACTAGATGACAATGGCCGAGGTAAGAGATCCTCCCTGCTGGTTTGTGTGCGCTCGCTCACGCCGACGTGTTCAACTAAGGCAAGCTGGACGGAGTTTACACGGAGCAGAGTGACAGGCGGAAGGATTTCAGACTTTTAGGAGCAGTGTTTTTGTGTTTGTGTGGGATTACGTGTGTTCGTTGATGAGAGACGTGCAGATGTAGAGTGCAGTTGTGCTGCGCGTCCAGATGTGTTTGGGATGTGTTCTTAGTAGTTGTTACATTGGGATCAATAGAGCTGGGTGGCGTTGGACATTTTTGGATGTTTTGGTGTTTCTGTATTAATACAAAAGCAGTATTATTTTCCCCCTGAATGCTTTTCTTTTGAGAAATATTGTTGCCTTTTAAAAGTTCTCTGAGTCAAACAGATTAAATTATTATAACAATGTGCATTTTTTACTTTTAAATGAGGAATTCTGTAACCAAAGAATAAGTGAACATAATAATAGGACCACTAGTTTGCGCCAGCTTCTCTTCTCTGTATACTTCCTTTGCTTTAAATGATTTGAACTGAAAGTGAGATTGTCCTTCCAAGAATCCAGAGGCAACTCCCAAAGAGCAACAAGTCAAAGTCAGTGGTGAACGAATCTTTATTTCTCTTTTGTCCTCTCTTCTGAATCCATGTTCTGTACGTGTGCTTCATGCATTTCATTCCAATCAAGCCTCTGGATTTAGAATCAGAATTACTTAACACTTGTATATCGAGGCATATTCTATCCTGAACACCACTTTCACCCTCGTTTTAGAGACAGTAATAAGCTTCTGTTCTCACCTGGCCTGTCCTCCATACAGCTGCCTGTAGCCCGCCCTCTCGTAGCCTCATGTAGCCTATTGTATCCTTCTGTAGCCTCATGTAGCCTCATGTAGCCTCTAGTTGCCTCTAGTTGCCTCCTGTAACCTCTTGTAGCCTCTAGTTGCCTCCTGTAGCCTCTTGTAGCCTCTAGTTGCCTCCTGTAGCCTCTTGTAGCCTCTAGTTGCCTCCTGTAGCCTCTAGTTGCCTCCTGTAGCCTCTAGTTGCCTCTTGTAGCCTCTAGTTGCCTCCTGTAGCCTCTAGTTGCCTCTTGTAGCCTCTAGTTGCCTCTAGTTGCCTCCTGTAGCCTCCTGTAGCCTCTTGTAGCCTCTAGTTGCCTCCTGTAGCCTCTAGTTGCCTCCTGTAGCCTCTTCCCAATGGGATTTAGGAGCAGCCCAATGTCTCATCGTGGACGTAATGCAACAATTGTCCGAGCTGTGTGTTTAGTGGGGCAGTCGGTAGCGGCAACACACTCAGGAGTGTGTACGGTGTGTTTGTGTGTAGAATCTGTGCCAAACGGTGGACGGAGAAGCGCTTGTAGTTTATTTGCTAGAGAGACGAGCAGATTGTCCAGACTGGAGGCTTTAACAACAATCTGAGATGAGCACACGATTAATGAATGAAGCAGAAGAGGAGCAGATGCTGTCTGATCATGGAAACAAAACAGACTGAAAAGGAGCATTTTCATCACTTACTTATTTAATACTTCATGTATTACTTAACAATTGTCCCATTGTTATATTTATGAATAAAAAAAACTGAGAGGCCCTTACGTTTTGTACAATTTATCTAATTTGTAATTAAAAACACATTTGTTATCAATATATTTTAAAGCAATGTAAAATAGATGAATATCCACTGATTTGGAATCTTAAATATTTTTAAATGAACATTAAATATGACAAGGCAAAGTCATTGTTTTAGCATAGTTTAAAAATATGTTAAAAAAGATATTAACTATTAATAATAACAGATAACAAATAAATTCAAATACAATTATTAAAAATTAATTCAATTAATCCAATTCTGCCATCATTTCAAATAAGAGGCTTTTTTTCTGTCTTTCTTGCACATTTCATGCTCCTCTAACAGGTTGCTTTTTATTGTGTGACACCATTACTGTGTGTGTGTGTGTGTGTGTGTGTGTGTGTGTGTGTGTGTGTGTGTGTGTGTGTGTGTGAGTGTGCATCAATGTGTGTGTGCGACACAGAAATGTGAGTAGAGTGCGCCTTTAACAAACTAATGTCCTCTCTCTTTACCTCTCTCGTCTCCTTCTGTCTACGTCCGTCTCTTTCTGTGGGCGTCTCTCTGTTCTCCTTTAGTGCTGCAGGGCACAAACACACACAGAAAACACCCCCTGCTCGTCGCACAATGCTCTGTGTGACTGTGTGTGTGTGTGTGTGTGTGTGTGTGTGTGTGTGTGTGTGTGTGTGTGTGTGTTAGCAGGGCGACTGCAGCCTGCCAGCGTCGTCGGCTTCATTAGGTTCATGATGGCCCATCCGTGAAAGGATGACGGGGGGGACACAGTGTTTGTATCTGATCCAGCATTTTACCCCCTTCAGCGTCTCCTCGAGCTGCCAAGCGCCCCTCTGGTCCCGGCTTGCCCCCCCCCCCCTCTCCCCCTAAACACCCCCAAACACCCCCCAACTAGACGCACACACACTCTCACTGCAGCCTCGCGTCCGCCCCGCGCTGCCACCAAAAGGCTTGTGAGGATTTGTCAGCCAGATGTGACATGATTGTCAGGAGGCAGGCATGGGAGGTAGATGGGAGGTAGATGGGGGATGAGGGGGTGAGGGGGGGGGGGGGGGAGAGAGAATCTGATATTAATCAGAGCGTAGCTGGGAGCCAAACTCTCTCTGCGACTGGGTGTACTAACATGTTCCCCTCATTTACTCCCTCTCTGAGCCAAACACTCCCCCTCTAAAGGGGAGACACATACACCGGGAAGCCAACCCAACTTTGGCTCGTCCCTCCGCCTCCCCCCCCACCCCCCCCGACACCCCTCTCCCCTACACAAGCTCACTCTCTTTTAAGGCTTTTGCTTTTGAGGAAGTCAGTCTTTTTCTCATGGATACTCAGGTAAAGATTTGTTACCTTTTTTGTTTGCACCAGTGTGTGTGTGTGTGTGTGTGTGTGTGTGTGTGTGTGTGTGTGTGTGTGTGTGTGTGTGTGTGTGTGTGTGTAAGTGCTTTATTGTGATTGACTGCCGGATGAGTGTGAAATAATGAGTTGTTCACGCTGTCTTTGGGCTCTATGGGCTCCTAATAGGCTCAAAACCCGCCTGTCACTACTTGTACTCGCCGGCTTCTTCTCGGGCTCGTCTTCTCCTTTTGTGGATCTCTGCTGTGTTAAAGGAGCTCGTGATTTTACTCATTTCATTCTTTGAAGTACGACTGACGTGAAGTCGATGGAGCGCCGAGGGTCCGTGTGTAAGAAGTATAATGTCACCTTTCTGTTTTTATCCGGGGCCGTGTGTTGAAAGTGCTCCCCTCTTTGTTCGGGGGGAGTGACATTAAATCAGGAGCCGGGGCCCGAATCCCGTCGCCCGCTGAGCGGCTCATGTATCCTGACCTCGCTCTAACTAACACTTGTCATCAATTAACATTTTACTGCCTCGCTCTCACATACACAACTTGGACCAGGGCGTGATTTATTCATGACTGTGCTTTTTGCCCGCGCTGCGCACACACACGCACACGCGCACACACACACGCACACAGAGCCTGTGGGGCCACGTGGAGTTAATGTGGTCCCAGGTGTTGGTCGGCGTTATTAGCAGGACATCGGAGTGTTACCAAGAACAACGTCCTCCCACTAGATTCCTGAGTGTTTTCTGTGTGTTCTGACTCTGATGAGTTATTTATTTCCCTTGTCTTTGTGTGTGTGTGTGTGTGTGTGTGTGTGTGTGTGTGTGTGTGTGAATGCTCGTCTTTTCTTGAGCAGGCTGTTTGCTTTTTATTGTCTATTTCATGTTTTTTCATGTGCTAAATTAAGGTAACCCGTTTTTTTGTTTTTTTCCCAAAATCAATCTCACTTTGGCCCCCAAGTTTCAGCGCAAACTCCTTTTAAAATTTAATTCCAGAGAAAAAAGGAGAAAAGGTTACTCTTTAATGAAATATTTCCCTCAAATTGGAGTTTTTAGAGTGAATGAATGCATCATTTTTAAAGGCAGGAAATAGTGCGTCCGTGACAACCTCCTACGGTCTAATATGTCCTTTTAATATTTATTCTTTCAATTTGAACAACAATTTAAAATCCACAGAAACAGAAAATTTTTGTGTTTTTTTGTGAAAATTTTTGTTTGTTTTCCTCCTCCTGTTCTACAACTTGGTTAATCAACAGATGCCATTAACTATAGCAACTAATTGCTTTGTTCATGGTCAATACAAAAACAAACCATTTGTACCCATTTACATGACCATTGTGTGTGCTGGAAAGTGAGTGGGAAAGTTAGTGTGTTTAGTTCATAGTAATATGCATTAGTAGTTTTCATCAAAGGAAACTCCGGCTGGCTTTATTCCCCTTGTGCCATAACGGACTCATAAAGTGATTCATGGCTGCTGGTAAATCGCGATCTCTCACTTGGCCGTCGTCACCCTTCCTCTTCCTCGGAGCTGCTCATCAGGTTGTTATTCTCTCTTTGGCACCACGACCGCGTCTTCCCCCATTGAGTGTCACTTTGTGGCGGGCTGCTGCTAATTGATTCGTTTTTCCAGCACATTAAGCCGGCGAGTCCCCGTCCGTCCCATCCGTCTCTGTCCGAGCAGCTGTTTGCCTCCGCTGAGTCTCTAAAGCCCCGAGACTCTTCAGGACGTCTACAGGATTTCATGCGTTTTCTCTTCTGTGTGTGTGAGAAAAACGAGGTGGAATGACGACGATACGCGATGAACATATTTTTCCATAATATATCCACACATTGTGTATCTACAGGTCACCACACAGATCAGGGGTCAGATACTTATTTGGTATGAGGTGTCTACTGACTTTATGCCGTCCATACAGGCAAAGTGCATTTTGGAAAAATGGAATTGTTTTTCTTTGCTGTGAAAAAAAACCCTCAATAAAATGTTTAGAAAGAAAAAGAAAACGCATTTTTCTCCCATGATCAGGACCGCGTGTGACTACGTATCACAAGACGGCTCTTCTCCTGAAAGCATCCGGATGTGAGTCAATTGCCATCCGAGCATCGGGCTCCTCAGCAACCGATCGAAGGCCGAATAGTCAGTGACTAAAACGTAAATCGGTCGAGCTGCTGTAAATAACAGGCCCGTTTGGCATGCGGGTGAGGAGCCACTTCAACATCTTCAAACAGCAACACGGTTGAGCAAAAAACAAACTTTTAAACCAAAAACAACCCAACCAACCATTTCAGCTGCTACCTGTTAAAGTTTAGCAGCTGGAATGGTGGAGATTTAATTCAACTAATTGCCGTGTTTTCACAAGATGAACCGTAACAGTGAGAAAGATCCGGCAGGTAGTAATGAGAATAAATATGAAACCGAAACAAATGTATCGTTCCCCTTTAAAATAAATCTGGTTTCAATTGAAATGAAACACTATTACTGATCAAGCGGAGCAGCTCTACTCACTCCTGTTCTAGACGTAGAACCTTTTTCATCGTCACTGTAACTTGTATATAATGAACTGTGATCATTTCTGAAACTACATTATTAAATTGTTATACATCAGCAAACAGCTAAATTTGCAATATGAATATAACGAGTTCATGTTACCTTTCACCTGAAAACATCGTAGGCGCATCGAGGTTCTTTACACACACACACACACACGGACTGCATTTTAATTTAGTCTCTGCCTTCTTTTCTTAACCTCGCCTTCCCTCTCTTTAACCCCCCCGCCACGACCTCCGTCTCCGCGTCCTGCACAGCCCGGCCCCTGAGTGCACAGTCCAACAAGTGGGCCGGCGCTGAGGGACGGTGTCCACCATAAAGATGTCCACGGGGAGACTGAATAAGCTTTCACTTTCACTTCACAAAAAACGGAAAAAAAGATTTGCAGATAGTGCTTCACACATGTAGTTTTATTTTTCTAAAGGTCAATATTGTTCGCAAACACTGGATCTCATTAATACACTCAGCGTTAAGGCTTAACTCAAGCTGCACTACCTCTGTTGTAGTATGTGTCCACATTTATTGTCCTAAAAAGCGATATCTATGCTAACGAAAAAAACTGAATATTCTGTCAAATATTTATTTTTACCAGTGTTATGAGAAATATTTGTTGCTGCTTCAATGAAGACCTCCCTTATTCTAACACTCTTATGCTGTAGAATAGATGAACGGAGCCCGATGCTAATTGCAGCGATGTGTGAGCGCGGTGTGCCGGAGGTGTGGGTGGAGGTGACGGGGGGGTCGACGTGTGGCCACACTGTTAAACATCACTGATATGAAGAAAAAAAAGCGACGCCGCGTCAGCTTCGGGCTCCACTGACCCAGCAGCATCATTTTGTGCAATTAGTCTTCTTGTCATCGGCTTCGGCGATGCGTGCGAACAGCCGGGGCTTTGTTGTGACAACGGGGGGAGAGAAAGATGGTGGGAGGCTCGGTCACCGAGCCGTGCTCCGCCCCGCGCTGCCATAGTGCTTCTTCTTCTCCCTCTTTTCCCCTTTCTTCTTCTTCTTCTTCGTCTTCTTTTCAGGAACTCAAAAAATGAATTGCTAATCAAGATAAACGACCCAGAGCACGCTGTGCATAGGAATGTGTGTGTGCGTGCGTGTGTGTGTGTGTGTTACAGGCTGGTGAGCGCGCAGGGGGCACCTGATTGAGATGTATATTAGGGGGAGCAGCAGAAGGAGGTGTGCGTGCACCCACAGTGGGCTGGGATTAGCCTAATTGGGCCATGTTGGTTCCCCGTGCTCTGTAATGATGGGATTATGTCGCTGAGAGACGAGCAAAAGGGCGTTTTTTTTGGGGGGGGGGGGGGGTTTACACCCCGTCACTGTCCAGAGCAGGACCGAGGTAGCAGGCCGGACACAAAACTGACACAGAGGGCGAGAGAGAGAGAAGCAGACGGATGTCACGGGACCGAGGCTTGGTAGCTGTTTCAAGGCCAGCTAGCTGCCGCCCGCCCGCCCGCCCGCCCTCATCTCGGGTCACTTTATCCGTCCTAATGAGCAGAGGTTATTGTAAGGTGGAACAACGCAACGCCAAACCTCAAGGACGAGCCCAGCCTCGAGCGCAGAAGCCAAGCGGCTGACTAAATGATGAGGAGGAGGAGGAGGAGGAGGAGGTCCCATCCACCCACCCACACTTGGCATCCCCCCCCCCTGCGCCCGTGGAGAGGCAGTGATCTCCAGCAAGGAGCTAAGCATGCCGCTCATGTATACCGAAGCCTCGCTGATCATGCATTATAGATGCGGAGGGGGAGAGAGGCGGCGTAGCACAGCCACTCTGAGGTTTTCAGCGTGTAGCGCAGCGTCTTTGATCCTAAATCTGATGATGCTTCATGCGCGGCTCCTAGTGCGTAAAGGGTTGATTCTGTCCAAGGCGGAAAGACCCGGAGACATTTCTAGCGAAACAGAGCGCTGGAGTCCTCTCCGCTGCCGAGTCAGCAGCTCCCCACTAAACCGGACTCATTAGGGCCATTCACTCCCCTCTTGTCTCTGTGTCCACTCACTCTGCTTTTCTGCACGTTGATCCTGAAAAGATAAAAAGCCATTAGCAGACGAGCTAATGGACAGAGTCCCTTGACCCCTGTGTGTGTGTGTGTGTGTGTGTGTGTGTGTGTGTGTCTGCCTTAGGCATTGATTGATTGGGAGGGTTTTGGTGGTCCAGGTGTGTCCGAGACCTTTTGTTAGGCGTACTGTAGATAGGACCGGCCCTGCAGCACTACTCCCCCCCCCCACACCCCCTCAGACACACACTGCACAGTCACTGTATTATTTCTGTCATGCTGCAATTCTGGGACGCATACAAATGTGGCCATCTGGAGATATTCTACCTTTAATTTTTAAAGGCATAACAGAAAAAAATCCATATCTTCTAGAAATAGAAAGTCAACCTTTTTCGATACATTTGGTCCAAATATTTGAATTCTCTGAAAAGTTGCAGCCCCCTTAAAAAGACACTTCGGTTTGCATAATTCAGACGACAGAAGCATCCGCTGCTTCGTAAAAGTATTGAAAAAGAAAGAAGGAGAAAAGATCCGGCGGGGAAATTTATGGTGATCAGGTTCTGAAAGACGTCAGCAAGTCCCAATTCCCGCCGAAGGGTGGTACCGTGGGTTGTAAAAACAGGGAATATATTGTTTTGTGTGTTGGCGCTCATTAAAAGAAGAGAAAAAACAGTGTCCCTCTTTGTGTTGACAGGCGATCTGCTGCACTTTGGTGAACTGTAACTGTGACAGCTTCAAGCCTGGGAAGCTGAAGAGGAGGCAGTGCGAGAACTGCAAGCATGGCTGGGTGGCGCACGGTAAGACTTCGCTGCTCCAAGATCAGATATTGGTGTATATATTGTGGTTTATTTTTTCAGCATCGCTTACATGAATGACCTTACATAGATGCAATCTAATCAAGTCAAGTCGGCTGTGTTGTATTGCAGCCCTGAGTAAACTGAAGGTCCACCACATGTACCAGAGCAGCCAGGTGGAGATTGTGCACTCCAACGTGGTGTTCGATATCTGCAGCCTGATGCTGTACGGCACCCAGGCCGTCCCCATCCGCCTCAAGATCCTCCTGGACCGTCTGTTCTCTGTGCTCAAGCAAGAGGAGGTCATCCAGATCCTCAACGCACTGGACTGGACCCTGCAGGACTACATACGTGGATACGTCCTCCAGGTGAGCTGTGTGGGGGGGGGGTGTATGTATGTGTGTGTTTTTCGACAGTTCTGATAACACCCCACACGGGTTTCTGAACCCTTCAAGGCGAAAATAGGGAAAGATTTTGGAAAATACGCTCATTTACTGTCTGAGAGGGAGATAAAAGTGCTCTAAACTTGCTTTCTAATGCCAGTATTAGATTAGTTAGCAAAAAGTAAACGTATTGTATCAAGTCTAAAAGGAAATGTATTTACTAATGTAATGCCAGTTGAACACATTGTGACTCTGCTATTCATACATAGCCATAAGATTCATATCAATCCTCAAGGGAGGAAGAGGGAGGAGACTGGTCATGAAAGCATGGTAGAGGAGACTAGGGATGACATGTAGCGACCAATGCCATGAACCCCCTTGGTACCCACGCTGGTTGCTGTGGTACAACCGGCTCGGGGAGGTCTCAGAACTTGGTGGATTTGTAAATCTTATTTATTTTGCTTGAGATTTCCTCTCAAGCTGAAGCCAAGGCCTGGGCTGCAGGCACCATGTCAGCGCGCGCTCTCAGTTCGATTAGTACATCATCAAGTATTCAAGTCGGGGCGCGCTTAATTCATGTTAGCTCATCTAATTGCGAACGTAGAGTCAGAATCCTCGACAGGCGCCCGATGAATGCTCTGTGATGAAATATTAAACACGGTTACGGCACGAAGCCGCTCTTTCCCTTTCAAAGACACCCAAACTCACATGTGATTACTGCCGGGCGACGGGAGAGAGGACCCACTTGATCAATGTGAACCGCCCTGTGATCACCCTCTGTGATTGGTGTGCACGCCTTTGTATGTGTTTGCTAATATGCCTCGATGCATGCAAGTAAATCCACATGATCTAAATGAAGAGAAATGACCTAGGAGATGAAACACTGGGAGTCGGTGTAATGAGGGCTCTCAGGATTCTGCGCTGCCCGCACGTATTAACGCTCAATCTGATTCCTTCATTTAGCCGCCCTGCCAGTCTGCTTCATGGGGTGTGTCATGTAACCCACTGTGTGAATATGTATGAGCAACCCAACAGACATTTATAATGCTAATGATGAAATTGCTCTCTCCCTTCTTTCTCTTCCCCTCTCCTTCCCAATGTATTTCATACACCCGCCTCCTCCCCCTTCTTCCCGCCCCCTGTGCAGGATGTAGCCGGTAAGGTACTGGACCGTTGGGCCATCATGACTTTCGAGGAGGAGATCGCCACACTGCAGCAGTTTTTGCGTTTCGGCGAGACGAAGTCCATAGTGGAGCTGATGGCTCTGCAGGACAAGGAGGGCCAGGCTGTGTTGGTTCCTAGCACCCGCACCAACTCTGACATCCGCACCTTCATCGAGCGCAACACGCCTCGCGCCGCCGCCAACCTCTCGCCGGCCAAAATCGATAAACTGAGCAGCAGTAGCATGCACCACTTTGAGAACTTTGTCAACAGCATGGCGTTCATGCTGCCCTTCCAGCTGCTGGGCTCCGTTCCTGCACCCTTCCTGGGCTCCCCGGCAGGAGCGCCGCAGTACCCGCAGCACCAGCAGCCATGCCGCGGGTCAGTGGAGCAGCAAAGCCACAGGCGAGACGATCAAAGCTGTGACGGCCCGGGGAGGGATAACCCCCTCACTCTTTCGCACCCCCCCGAGAGCAGCCTGCTCGGATCGGGCGCCGTCTCATTCACTGCTGATCTGGACCGGAGCGGAGACAGGAAAATGGACATCATCTCCACCACTACAAAGATTGAGGCGGAGGACTTCTCCACGAGCGACAACTACTCGGAAGGCCCCTCGACTCCGTGCACACCCTCCATGAGCTCGGACGTAACGCAGATGTCGCCCGAGAGCAAGATGCGCTGCCTGGAAAGGAATGGGAGCGGCGGCGGGGGGCTCTCGGCGGGCAGCGGGGGCGTGTGCTCTCTGAAGAAAGGCCGGGTGTACTGCAACGCCTGTGAGAAGACATTTTACGACAAAGGCACGCTGAAAATCCACTACAATGCAGTGCATCTGAAGATCAAGCACAAGTGCACCATCGATGGCTGCAACATGGTTTTCAGCTCCCTGCGCAGCCGCAATCGCCACAGCGCCAACCCAAACCCACGGCTGCACATGCCCATGAACCGTAACAACCGGGACAAAGACATCCGGGGCAGCTTGTCGGGAGATGAGGGCTCCCCGGGGGAGAAGAGGCCTGATTATGGAATCCCCATCCCCGTCTGCGCCGCAGAAAGCCACAAGTCAGTGCCCAGCTACATGGTGAGCCACGTGGACACTGGCGCTAAGCTCCACAGCAGCTCCTTCCCCAACATGGGCCAGAGCGGCATCCTCTTCCCCAATCTGAAAACGGTGCAGCCAGTCTTGCCTTTCTACCGCAGCCTGGTGACCCCGGCAGAGCTCGCCAACACCCCAGGGACGCTACCCTCCCTTCCGCTGTTGTCCTCCTCTGTGCCCATCAAACCACTGGCGGGCCCTGAACCGTGCGCGGCGGACCCCGTACCAAAGAAAAAGTCTCGCAAGTCAAGCATGCCGATAAAGATAGAGAAGGAGATGGTGGAGCGAGATGAGCTGGCAGATAAAGGGAGCGGCTCCGAGGACGAGGCTCCTTTTCAGGGCCGAGGCGTAGAAGAAGAGTGTGACAGACTTCGAGGAGAACGGCGCGTGTGCACAAGACAAGCTGTGGACGAGAGGGACACGAGGGGAGGGCACATTGGCGAGGAGAAAGAAAGGGAGGTCCACAAGCATCTCCTGGACCTCCCTTTAGATCGTGAAGTGACGGCGAGGGAGGACAAAGACGACGAGCCAACGCGAGACCAAACAGGGGTCTTCTCCTCTACAGCTTCCCCGTTGGAGGACAGACTGATGGAGAACCGCTGTGACGACGACTTCCTTTGTCAGCCCCCCAAAGGCAGTGAAGAGAGGGAAGAGGGGGATCACGCACACACTGACAGGATCGCACGGCTCGGGTGGGATGACGGCGAGCACAAGCGGTCCAACGGCGGCGCTCTGCAGCTCGTAGGCCGCGAGAGAGAGGCATCGGACGGCTGTGTCGACGACTACGGAAACTCTGGCTTTTCCCAACTCGACCCCGACGGTGACCTTCCACACCACTGTGAGATCTGCAGTAAGACCTTTAAGAACCCCTACAGTGTTAAAATGCACTACCAGAATGTCCACCTGAAGGAGATGCACGTGTGCACGGTGGACGGCTGCAACGCTGCCTTCCCCTCCCGCAGGAGCCGAGACAGGTGAGAGGCACTCAACAGACGTGTGTTGTGGGAGGACGGGCAATCAGGATCGCTGACTAATTAAAGCGCCTCGATTTCCGAGGGGGCGAGGGCCAAATGGGATCTGTTTGTTTTTATCAATCGACCGGCTCACTCCGTTGTCCTCATGGCTTCTCTTAGCAGACACCCTGTGTGCCAGTAATGAGGCATCAATTATGTGCTACTCTAACACGGGCTGCTGAAATATGCAACGTTTCTGGCGGAGTTGATATTCTAGAGCGCTGTTTGTTTAGAAAGGAAATGGCCCCCAAAGCTTGAGTCGTACTCATTCACGCAACAGCAATATCTGCGCAGCAAAAAAAAAAAGGGTGATGCCCGTCCACACAGGATATGGGTAAACTGTGCACATGTCTGTAGATAAATACAGACAAAAACTGTAATATATGCAGCTTTTACGGCTGCTAAATCTCAACAAATAAGACCAAAAGGAAACAAATCCATCCTGTGCCTGTCCTGACGTCAGAAAGTACCGCCGGTCCTCTCGTTGATCAAGACCTCCAACTCTGATCATTTTCTTTTTCTGTGCTTAGCTCCAAGCGTGGTGGCCGTGTAAGCGCTGTAATATCATTTGAGCAGTATCTCGTGAGACGGGGTAGAGGGGTTTAAGTGATGCACCCACGTGAATTGACATTGTTTAAAAGGAAGCCAATTATTGTGTGAAACGTTTGACTTGTTAATATGTATTTGTTTCATTAAACATTCTCTCTAAACAATATATATATATATGAATGAATGAAAAGAGAAATTCTTGCATTCTTTTTTATTGCTTTGGCGTTTTAGGTCCTCAGTCTGTTCTTCTTTTTTTATTAATAAATAAAGGTCACTGTGCCTAATTCATTTTTTTTTTTTTTATCTACAGACACAGTGCAAATTTGAACCTGCACCACAAGCTTCTAACCAAAGACTCATTCAGCCCAGCCAACCCACTATACTTGCCCTCATCCCACTGTATAGACAGAGACCCGGCCACTCTGGACTACTATCAAGACCGGGATCTACCCCATCGAGACCCGACCAGCCAGACGTCCGTCATCTTCCGAGGACACAATCGCATGGGCCTGGTCTTCCCAATGAGCAAAATGTCCACCGCACCAAACAGTGCTGAGGTGTCTCCTTTAGCGGACATGGAGGCTTTAGGGGGCGGAGGGGAGGGGGATGGAAATGGGGAGGATGGGGCAGTGCTGGACCTGAGCACCTCCTCGTCCGCCCCCCCCCGGGGCAGCGGCAGTGTCCGCTCTTCCTGGGACTCAGACGGCGGCGGTAGCGAGGAAGGGGTCGAGGAGGACGAGGAGGCGCTCCACATGGAGGACAGCGACGAAAGCTGCGACGGACTCGGCACGGGGAGGCCGGGGCGCGAGGAGCTGGTGCTCGCGGGCGGGAGGACCCTGGGCTGCATCGGGGGAGGACAAGGCGGGCTTCAGGGAGGTGGGGGCGGGTCTCCGATAACCTGCCACGTCTGCCAAAAGGTCTACAGCAACAAGGGCACGTTCAGAGCGCATTACAAAACCGTCCACCTGCGACTGCTTCACAAGTGTAAAGTCCCCGGCTGCGACACGTCCTTCTCTTCTGTACGAAGCAGGAACCGCCACAGCCAGAACCCAAACCTTCACAGGAACCTAGCCGTTGGCTCCGGGTCCGCCACGGAGCAGGAGTAGGGACAACGTGACCCTGGGGTTGTAATTGTCATTTTTGTCGTTGTCGATGTGTTTGGGCACCTAAAAGAAGGCTCGCCAGTTGGCACTTTTTAAAATATCCAGCTGTGATATTTTCGGGGGCGAAAAATAAAGTACAATTAGAAGTTTATTTTTAATTGGCAAATAAAACTTGCTTTTAGATGGTTGTGTTCCCACATCAACGATTAAATGTCAGTGAGTCCTCTGCGTTGGTTTGCCTTACAGCCCACTTTAAAGATTCTAACGATGTCTCTGTTTGACTGTCTGCGTGTTGTTCATGTGAGAGTTGAGTATCATAGGAGTTGTTTTCTCTCTGGTGTTTTTGTTGTCAGATGTTCACATCACACCTGTGAAGCTGTGCATAATGTGATCAAAAACAGTAGTGAAGTAACCTCGACATATTTCCTTTCTTGAAAAATAGTCTTTGTTGAAAAGCTATGGTGTTGTGAGCTTGACCAATAAGTTATTGTATTGTGTTATATATGATCTGTCTTCACTGTTCTGCTTGTTGCATACTGCCAATGTTGACCAAAGATTTTTCAGTCCACAGGTGTGTATAGAAACCTTTTCATAATGTGTGAGGGGTATGCAGTATTAAATGGGGCCGCCCAGTCTTATCCCATCTTATTTGTGTCAGCAGTATTCATGGGTGGGCTCTGTATCTGTAAAATAGGGTCAAATTCACCAAAATAAAACATAAAAGAACAGTTTTTGATTGATCACGGTATAATGAAATATTTTGATTTTGATGGTGTTTTTGTAAAGAAACCTGCTCATGGGACTAGACTTGATTTAGGCATCGTATTGTTTGTGTGGTTGCTTGCAGTATCCTGACTGACTGGACGATAAGCAGGACGATATGCTGCGTCTGGAGGTTAGAAGCATGTACTGTGAATGAGTCAAACACTGATAGAAAATAACAATAGTAATAATAGAAAATGATAATAATTGTCCAACATGTGAGCACACCGGAAAAAAACAAAAACTGGTAAACAAAATGTTTATTGAACTGTATATTCTGTGAATAGAGTTATTTGTTATTTGAAAGAAACCAAAAATATACTGTATAAAAAAGGCTCATTTCACCTCTCCCATCACATGTTCCTCTTTTCGTTCTCTTTTTTTAAATCACTGAACAAGTGCGCTGGACCTCATGCAGGACCCACTCACATGAACGCTGTGTTGTCAAGTGACTTGTACCAGTGATTTAGGAACATGCCACATTTGCCACTTTGCTCCTATTTTCTCTTAGCTAAGTACGCGATTTACGAGTGGCCTGAGTTGGGGTTCATGTACAATTACTCTACATCGCCTGGGTTCGTCACAAATGAGATATTTTGGTCATTTTAACTGTAATTTTAAATTTGAAAATACTCCAAAATAATTAGAACTATGTTATTTATGACACTACGGTGTTTCCTGCACGTCCGACTGAAGGCTAATATAATTCTAATTTCAGCGTTTATTTAAATATTGATGCTATCGGACAACACTAGAATTTCAACATGAATATCTCAAACTGCAAATGAACCTTTAGGTATTTAAACCCCGGGTGTAGCGATACGTTCTTCATACTTCTTCTTCTTCATTTGGTTGACAGTACGATCCTCAGGTGAAAGGGCAGAAACAGCAGTTGTTATTTTTCCACCTTCCTCAGCTCTAGTTTGATCCCTTATTTCCGTTAATGATGCTGATGAAGACTTATGGATTTTCCTTTATGGAAGACTTCAAAATAGGATTCATGGGGCAGGACGAGTCGCCCTATGGTGTCTTATTGGGCTGTTAATTATGCTGACACGTAATTCCCATTCACGCAGGCTCATTCAATGTACTCAGCTATCTGAAGCTAGCAGGGTTGGCACACGAGCAGGAAAGACGTAAGAGAAAGTTAAGTTAGAGAATATGAAAATGGTCTTGCATGAGGTTCGTTACGTTATTATTTCACTTCAGCGTTTTGTTCTGGTTTTGCTCTGCATTGTGCCTTTTGTTTTCATTTGGTATTTAAATGCAATGCAGCAGATTTAGGATCCCATTTGTATGTTGTTCGGATTTGTAAAAAAGAAAAAATGGAGTTAAGCTGACATATGTTGATTGGTGTTCATATTTCCTTTGATTTAATGTTTCAATATTAATTTCAATTAAATAAAAAGCCATATGTTTGCACATGTTTGAAACGTGTTTTTAATCCACCAACATCAGAAAGGAAAAGAGGAGGATTGTGGCTTCGCTCATCTCGACAGCAATACCATGTGATCCGGACTCCCAAACCGCTACCAGACACTGCTGGGAAGATTACATACTGCAGAAACATTCTGCTAGGCAGATCATCCCACTCCGATAGGGCAAAAAACATTTAAAGGTTCAGCCAAATCTGTAAAATATATTTTTCATTGAACTCTCTTCAGAACTGAGAAGTAATGTCTTAAAAAACAAAGCCATATTGTGGAAAATTTGTCCACAGGCTTCTCCTGGAGGGAATGCTCACTGTCATGACTTAGTACTGACAGTCCACATGTCAAAACCGGATAAGAATAAATTGACAGGAGTAAGTGGGCATATTTGCTTACTTACTCCTGTCAACTTATTATTATTATTTGCATTTTGGGTTCACCGACCCTTTAAGGCACTGAGAAAATCTGCCTGAGTTGGTGCGAGTCCAAATTCGCTTGTTTGGATGAAGTTTGACCCCTTCAACGGCACCCTGCCCAGATTGGGAATCCAAGCTACGCAGGTGGAGGCAAACATGTACAGCAGACAGTCATGTCAGGGCACAGCAACAGCAGCCCGTAAAAAGCTTTTTGATTCCATTTTTGTGATTGCGTTCAACACGACCAAAGGGAAGAGCCACTAAGATGGTCCCATTCAGCAGTTATTCAAATTGGCATTGCTCCAAAATAGCATGTACTTCACTGCCAACAAAAAATAGCCCTTCCAATTATTGAAGAGGTGAGCTAGTCGCAGTAGTACTGCTATGCAAAGTCAAAGGCCATGAATGGAAATGGACGGGGACAGCGGAAGTATAGTTGGGCCCACATTGAAAGAGCGAGGAGGGCAAATCTGTTACGCAACATGCCAAAGTATTGCACTACTACAGAGGGCTGAAAGCCTTGCATAACTCAACAATTCAACCCACCCATCACATTTACTGTACATTAGTGATCCTGCAGAGCTGTTCCTCATCACTCTGGAGCTGAAAAACCCAGTTCAGACAAGTGGCCCCCATCCTTTCCTCTAGCACGCTGCAGAAATCTAGTACCACTCAGAGAGGGCACAACGGGTTATTTCAGTCCCTCCTGCGTGCTGCATGTAGGCGACAATATTCAGCAGAGAACCTGGTTGATCTGTAGAGGTGGAGCACTCGCTCAGCTTCCTCCACACTACAGTTGGAACAACTTGCATCTTTGGGGCTATTTTTAAGAAGCAGCGGACGGCTTTCAGAAAGCATTCAGTGGTAAAAGTGTACAAATGAACCGTGGGCACCCACAGAAACCCAGCAATCCCACTGTGAGTGAGCACGTCGGTCGCTAGCTCACAGCTAACGTCTTCACGGGGCTGACTGTTTGGAGGAACTGAACTGGAACTGCCAGAAACATTCAGTAGTTAAAGGTGCATGAATAACTAGGGCCGCGCTATTAATCAAATATGAATCTGAGTCACGGTTTTGACGTTAAAAGTGAGTGCTTCAGTCTTAGCCAGCACTGCTGCACATCAAATCAAGCGCTTCCAACTGAAAGTATTTTGTATTTTGGTGAAATGACTATAAGTTATCAGGATTATGACACGTTGGTCAATGGAAGCTTTATATCTCTGTGTTTTCTTTGTTTATTTGAATGGGATAGTTCAATGGAAACATTTTGTCCGAACAAATCGATGATGGTGATCTCAGCAGCCATTGGGATTATCATTAAATTGCTCAATGAATAAGAGAGTTATTCTCAGGGAGGAGTTCGGCAGAAGTCAATCTTGTTTTAGCCATATTTCTAACATCTATTAAACCATTGGTGAGGTCTTATAACACTGCAATATCACCCTAAAACTGTTGGGGGGGCAGAAACCTGACCAGGCAGATGGGTAAGTGGATTGTTAGCCAATGCTATTGGTGATATACTTACTTGTTGGTCACAAGAACGACACTTATCACAGAATTATCACTGAAGCCTTAATGCAATCACCAGAGGTAAAAAGTGAACTTTACGGTGCTCCTCTACGTCACAGTCGCACGAGGCTGAATGATGGCGTCTTTTAGTCAGTCTTTTTAAAAGCTTCCAAATGGTGAAAAAAGTGGGATATTTACCAACGTATTTTTATTGCTCAAATCAGTTTTGTTTGTGTTAACAACAAGCACCCAAACCAAAATCCATTGGCTTAGGGAATCAGACTGAAATTCAAACTTAATGCTCATTTCTTAACTCATTCCTACAGCATTCTATATAATGCTGTAAAGTGGACTGGGATTTGGATTTATCTCGAGAACAAAACATCTTCTGATTTACAGATGTCTTCTTCCAAACCTAAATCTATGGGGGAAAAAAGTATTTCTGGGCCCCATTAGAAGAACAAGTTCTATTTCCACTATTTTTACAATATGTCTAATTGGCTTCGAAAGCCCGGTGCTCTCCCCGGAGGCTATTACAGACCAACCAACTTCCACAACTGCTGTATCTACGGGGGGAGGATAAGGGCCACATGTGAAAAATGTCTGGGTCTGTGAGGGCTCGTCTCTGTGTCCACAAGGCACACTGTGGATCCGTCCAGTAAAAAAAAAAAACCCAATACAAATGCAGCTTTAGTACTAAAACAATGCAGCCATGTTCCCAAATCTCAGCTACAGTGGTGTCTACAATGTCATTGCGACCATCCAACCACTAAAACTAATAAACTGATATTATTTTTCAAGTGAGTATGACGTAAATCATGAATCTGCCCGGAAAACCCGAAGATTCTTCTGCCTCTCGTGAGAAAACTGAAAGTTTGCTGAGAGCCAGCACCTGGGGGGCGATTGATACGTGCCCGCTACTGTGAGGTTCCCAAACAGTGAAACTGAGCCCTCTGAAAAACACTGCTTCTGATCCCCCACATGTTCCAGAGAGGGGTCTTTCTGGGGCACTGACACCGGATCCCACCTCTCGGTCCAACTAGGGGGAGTGTGTGAGGGAGGGGGGGGGGGGGGGGGGTTCGTCGCAGAACTAGACGATACGGCAGAGAAGGGGGGAGAGAATGGATTGTCCACGGGTGCTTGGGAAGCTGAGGACTATGGAGGGCTTGGAGGGGGTGGGGGTATTACCGCCTGGCACAGCAGCCAGATGGACAGCAGATGACTTTTGTTCCTGCAAATACTGCAAAGACTAAGAAGGAGGAAGAGGAGGAAAAGTTGCCAAAGCAGAAGGAAGGAGGGACGGGGCCAGGGGGACAGAGGAGTCACGCTTAAATGACATGGAACATGGAAATAGTTATTACATGCAACATTAGTTAAAACTGTGAGAAAAACCAATCCTGTGGTATCCTATAACCAGTCTAATATCCTACAGTATTACTTCAAAGGTTTACAGGGGTTAAGAACATAACCGTAGTCCAGCTTCTCGCAAGCAGGCAGGACAGCACAGGAGGGGAAAGCTGCTGCTCGGCCGCCCCCTGCTGCTGGATCTGACTAAGTCCTGGGCGGGCCTGTGCTGCTCTCTGGTGGTGTAGACAACCAGACACGGGCAACAGTCCCTGCACGACACCTCAACGGTTGGTGCCAGTGGTTCCCAAAGTGGGGGTTGTAACAGCATCAGAAAGTACATTACTGTACATACATTTAGTATGTAGTGCAGGATGACATTAGGATCTTCATCACATCGTCCCTGCCAGGTTAAAGCAGACCTTATGGGGCAGCGCCAGGTGTTGAGTCCGTCCTCATTTCCGCCATTGCTTGCTGGTTGAACAGATCAACAACCGTCCAGGCATCATCCATTGTATCAGATGTCTGCATCACACATAACCCTGACACAGCTGTCACCACGGTGTGTGAATGGTGTGAATGCGAGTTACTGATGGGCGGGTGGCACTGTGCATGGTAGTTCCAATCATCAGTGAATGGGTGTGACTGGATGAATGCTGACATGACGACAATGTGCTGAAGCGCTTTGAGTGGTCGGAAGACCACAAAAGAGATACACAAGAGCCTGCAAAGGTAACAAAAGCCTCCTACCAGCACCGGCGAAGCTTTTTGAGCTTTGGAGCTTTTTTTACAACAAAAAGTGTAAAGGTTGTGATTTTAAAAAGCTGTCAGGGCAGTTGCTTGGCAACCAGAGGAGACTCTATGAAGAACGCTCCCAACTTGTGATTTTGCTTCAAGAGTTTTGAAACAGTTTTCCAGATAACTGCATTCATATAAAAAAAATTAAAAAGCGTTCATAGGAATTGCGTTGATAAAGCTGTGTGCATGATTATTTTAGTCTTTGAGGAAACTGCGTTCTTTATTCTTTCCATTGTAAGAATCGGCCATGTGTGCCGGGGGGTCGTTTGGAAAAAAATGATCATCATTACTAATTGGTGGGTGTTGAGCAAATCAAAATCCTTTCTTTGTTTACTCATAATGAAATGCTGTACCTCTACCAAGAGGGCTGGCAGATCGTACTTACTTATTTAGTTGTACTTTCTTACAGGTTCTGTCCTTTTCTTTACCCCGATAACGTTTTTTTTTCTGTACCAATGTGAAAGTCCTCGGAGAAAAGAGGTCTTTTTGTACAGATTGTAAATACACAAAATGAACTGAATTCATTTTTTTTAAAACACTCACAAACTTGTTTGTATTGTTTCCTGTTTTAGTTTGAAGTTCCCTGACTCTTTCGTAACATATTTCTTTACCTCCTGTCGTTGTGGTCTCCCCCATAGATATATCTATATAAAGGCTGGATGTCTCTTCAGCGTTGCCGGCCAACGGCGTCAAGCTTCCGCAGATGGCGGCCATCTTGCTACAGGCAGCTCGCATACCCATAACATTGTGTTGGTAGTGGTACGTGTACTTTTTAAATAACCATAACTTGCTCGATGTTTAAATGGTTTGGTTTGTTATAAACGTCAGAGATGTTGTCATGACACAGCTTACTTATGAATAATAATGCTTGTCATTTTCTAAAAAAAATAAAAATAATGTTCTAATATACGTATAAGATTTTCCTTTACAAATATACATCAAGAAATGCCGTATGTTGAAATCCCCACCCTGTACAGAGCTGTATTTATGGCACTGCATACTTATGAATAATTATAATTATAACACATAGGTGCAATAAATACACACATGCACAAGGTATTTAAGTTATTTATGTTAAATATTAATACATGGGCTACTAAATCCAGCATACAGAATGGTCCCATGAGATATATGTATACTTTTATAATAGCAATATTACTATATATAGTGTCATAAATACATTTCTAAGGTGGGGATTTCAACATGCAGTATGTCTTGCTGTATATTTGTAATGGAAAATCTTAACAACATTATTCTATTTTTTAGAACATAACATAATTATTCAAATGAAAACTCAAATTATATATGAATATGCACAGTATTAGATGATATTATTAAAAACACTTCCCCTCTGTTGCGCAATTCTTTAATACGATTTGACAATATATTGGATTTGTAAGCTCAATAAGCTCCATTTCTTAGATGGATGAAGACTTCCTCATCTCCCCTTGATCACTGGTCTCTGATTTACATTTTTTCCAACTATCCCCAGAGAAAGCACATTGCTTTGGGCTCAACCTCCTAGCGGGGATTGCCTTATAGGATGATCAACTGACAGCCACACAAATCCATCCATTTATGGGGTCGTCTGTTGGGTTTTGTGGTTTTCCATGATGGTTCACAGCAGACCATCTGCAGGAGCTTGCAAGCATATGCAAAGTTGCTTGTTGAAATCCAATGCTTAATAGCCACAGAGCTTCCCGTGGGGCTGTTAAGCTGCAAGTCGATCCTGATTTACTGTGCAAACCCAAATAACGGAGATAAACCAACTGAGGTGGAGACCTGGACGTCAGGGTCTCTGAAGGCAGAATAATGAGCAAACTCCTCATGCTAACTATAAAAATAAGAGGTTCAGTATAGTGAGCTCTTCAACTACCCGGAAAACATGGGAAGACGGTTCATTCACAATATGACTGAAAAAAATCCTACAACTTGTGAAAAACAGCGCTCCCTGGTGAGACCTTTGGGATCTACAAATGCAAAAAAGGCGATTATCAATGTTGTTTTCAATTTGGAACCAATGATTGTTTGAGGTGGGTGTTGTATATGTCTGTCAGTGGAAAGGAAAGGGATAGTTTTTAAATAATTGTTTGCAAACTAAATCAAATTGTATAGAGAGAAATGCTGACGTTAGTAATATAACATAATATTATATATTGATAGTGATTGCAATGTATTTTGATGAACAAAGGTCTCAAATCATTTGCTCTTGAGCACAATTTGCCGATATTTTTGCTTTAATATTTGAATGCAATGCAAACTCATACCCTCACTAATCATGATTATAAAATAAGTAGTTTCTACTTCAAAAGCATTTTATTTAAGGTCGCTCAAACATTTTTAACACTTTTAAAGTCATCATCTCCCTCCGCTCCTCCATGTCCTCCGCGCGAGCCGCTGTCAGCCAATGGGCTTTGAGATGTGGCAACATCTCCGCGATTCATGAAAGCCTCCTCCGCCACTCAGCGAGCCAAACCGGATACACATAACACAGTCTCCCGTTGTTACTTTCAAAATAAAATGTATCCTGACGACACAGCCTCGTGAAAATAACAGTAAAATATTATTTGTTCTGCAGGCTATTATTGAATACATGGGAGGTCTTCCTCTGATACTTGATTAATAGAAAGAGTGTAAGTGGCCATGATTCAGAATTTAAGGCAATGTGTACGAGATAAGTAAGATATTTTACATGTCAATGTGAAATACACATTTTCAGCTAAAGGCCAAGACATAACGGTCTGTTAAGGCTTATTTTAGGTTGTTTAGGAGCAATTTGAGAAGAGTCACAAGCCTGTTAAAAGATATGGAGAGAGCATTGGTAACACAGTATGGGTGAGATGTTCATCATTGTCATGTGAATAGACTACTATGAAACTTTCACCTGTGCCAATTATTCACACCGTTCATTTGGCATGAGAAGCGGCTGGTGGAAAATGTTCTACGTATGACAGGCAGGGACGTGCAGGAAAAGCATATATTTTGCCCAGATATCATTTTACAAATATTACTGGGTACATATTTCCAAAACACAAATATTGACATGTTTATAATTGAATATTATGTTTTCTTATCTTTTTTTCTCGGGCCAGGTGGGGCAACGCCTCATTTCCCTCAATTGGCCAGCCGGCACTGATGAGAAGCAATCAAAACCCTCAGTTTAACGCTTTTACTTTGAAGGCAGCACAGGTGTTTCCGGTCGTGTCTGCGTGCTCCGCCCGAGCTTGACTGCGCTCAGGTCTCCGTCTCGCTCGCTGCAGCGTTGACCGCCAGTGACTGATGAGTGCAACGTTTCGGACCGACCCGGCTATTTCTCCAACATACATTGCCCACGTTTGCGGAGGGTTTTCACGAGAGGTCTTCTGCAGAGGTGAAGCTGCACGCCCCGGTCCAAGATGTCTGTGGCCGGGCTGAAAAAACAGTTCCACAAAGCCAGCCAGGTACGGAGACGCCTGTTATTGCGCGTCCATAACAACAATTGTTCGGATGTGCACCGTGTTTGCAAAGGACGGCGGACGGAATCGGGTGATTAGCAAACATTTAAAGTGGCAAACTGTGAGAACTTAAGTGTAAAAGTGGTTGGTCAGTAACTGATTTGAGGCATGTCGAAGATATTTGGGAAACGTTACTTTTTCATTCAGAGAAGTTGGTTCTGTACGGAGGTAAATACACCAAACTACGATGAGAGATCCGACGATTTACCGTACTCTCACGTGTAGGCGGACAAACATTCGTTGTTTGGGTTCATTTAAGGTGGTTCCGGGAACAATGCAATGTTACGCACGAATCGGCGTTGTTATTGACGTGTTGTTCAGCTCGCAGCGCACAACATCACACATGAGAAAGAGTCCCCGTGGTCCCCGACCCGCACGAACATGGGGATTTCACAATGGAAAGGTGAACATGCTATTAAAGCTTTTGTTTTGACAATGGAATTGAGAAATAATCAACAATATGTGTACACAACATGTATATATTTGGCGCGGTAGTTGTATTATATTTGGTATATTATAACTATAAGTCATATTTACGAACCACTCATTTAGAAATAGTCTCGTGTGGATTAGCACCACGTTTGGAAGGGAGCCCCTCCTGTAGCCGAGGTAAAGGCAGGCACAGTGGCACGGAGCCATGGGCCCTTGGAGCCATGGGGCCATTAGGCCTTCGCTGTAGTCTGTGAACGCTGCAGCTATTCTGAAATGGACCTGTGGTTTCTGCACGGTCTCGCCTCTTGTTCCCACGGCGCCGTAACAAAGCGCTCCGCGAGTGACCCGTGAACCAGTTCTAACATTTGGATGAAATGCCACTGGGGGGGGAAACCGCTGCCTCGTGGACCGTCCTCATGTGCAGTGGTTTGATCCTCGTCTCCAGGTGGAAACGGGTTGGATTAGACTACAGTTTGGCCCGAGGTCTGATCCCTCATGATACATGTCGTCTGCTGAGCCGCGTGGCCATCGGGCATGAAAAACAACGTATTGGCACTCAGGTTTGGCCTGGACTTAAGTTTGGTAATTACCAAATAAAAATAACCCTTTTGATGCTAATCATCAGTAGTACCGGATGAAACCGAGAACAGCTTTGCCTTGAATTGGTTATGATAAACATGATTACATATTCATTTTTGTCTCTCTAATCGTTTTGCTATTTGCAACATTACAGTTTGTTTTATAGTGTATCTGGAATCTCAAGTCCAACATTGATATTTAGGCGGTTGATGATGCATCCGCCGATAGTCCTTTTTTAAAAACATAAAAAAGGACATCACACAGCCGACACCCGGCTCAGGATCTCAAAGGGGACACTTCTGATTCATTTTCGTGCCTGTCAGTTGAAGCCCGCCTGCTCACCTACGTGGCGCCGCGTCCCGTTACCGACCCGTTAGCATACATGACATCACGATGAGTCACCTCAAGGTTTACGGTGTGGCTGTAAACAGCCGGATGGAATTATTTAATGATCATTGATGATCCATATTGGAATGCAATAAAATATTTTAAGCAGTTAAACAGTTTGTTTACGGCCGGTGTGCGTTGACCCCTGAACTCTGAAACCGCCGCGTGCTGCAATCACTTAGATCGGAGAGACAGACGGTAGTTGACTTAAACAATTTATACAATTTAGTCTTCAGAAGAAAAACTAATTAATCCTGATTAATTTAATTTAAGTTATTATTGAACTTTGCCAAACGCTCATTTTCACTGAACAGAGCCTGAACGCAACATAAACTAACTCAAATGTATTACTCAGTAACATCATCAGAACGCTGCATCACTGGAAGGTTCACCAAGAGGGCGACCGGTACGGCTCCCGGACCGGTTACATCACTGGTCACGGTGAGCACGGGGGCCGTGTGCCAGGGGAATGTGGGTTACATCAGCAGTCTATACTTCTGTAGTGGGTATACTGTGATTTTCGCCAGTCCCAGAGCGAGTGAGGGGGGGGAAAGGGACCGGCCGGTTGACGGGAGGGAGGGAGGGGGGGGGGGGCGTCCGTTAGTTAGGACAATGCGTCTGTCAGTAAGCGAGGATCGCTATAGTTTTGGCGTGACAGCCTTCAGACGGGGTGAATTTAGGAATGACAGAACGTTCTGTCACTGCGGTGTTGTTACGTATCGTCGCGTTTTCCCCAGTGGGCATACGGCGTATCAGTTAGACTACACCACTGTACGTCAGTCATGCCGTGGAGAGATTCCTGTGTGCACCAGCTAAATGTCAACCTGTCACTTCCTGTTTGTGTGCGACTCTGTGCTTCTCAGGGTCATTGTGGTTGTTGTGTCTCCATGTGTGTAACAGCAGACCTGCAGTTTCGCTTTCACAACCGGTTTCACGAGACCTGATGGATCCCCTCTGATGTGCAGGAAGCTTATTCCCCTACTGGTCTTTAATCGGAACCCAAATGAAGTACAGGCCTTTTACCTTTGCAGACAAGGCGTTGAGCTGAGAGACTCAAACGTAATATGAGTGTGTGTTCTGAGGGTTGTTCTCGTTGAACATTCGGCCAGTTTCCTGCTTCTGCAAAACTCACTGAGAAACGGTCGGACAATAACAACCAGAAAAAGCAAACAAACTTTTTTTTTGTATGTCATGACCACAAATATTGTTTGGTATTTCACCTGTTTCCTGAAGTGGAAATATAGAGAAACTGGGGATGATGCCAGCAGTAGATAAAAGGGAGGGGAAGAAACCTTCCTGTTTATTTTTCAACCATATCTGACTGTTTTCCCAGTGCTATTAGAAAGGGGGCAATGGGAACGCAACTTTTTGCTATGTTTATTAGCTTAGTCAGCTAGATGTTGTTTGGGGATTCACCAGTTGTTTAGTCTAGTTTTGGATACGTCCAAAAATGCCAAAAGAAATGAATGGAGGAATTTCCCCCCCTTCAAATGTCTTTTTTTAAACAGTTTGAAATGCCAACGTATTCAGTTAACAATGAATGAAAACTGAAATATCACAACATCCTCGCATTTGACGCCGGGACCAGAAGATAAAAATGCTCATCACATTATCAAAAATACCTTTGTGTGTTTTTGTTGAAACAGAACTTAAAAGTCAGTCATACTATGATGCACCATTTATCTACTGGTCTACTTCTCCGTAGATGCATGCGTCTCTATCAAGCGTCAAAGCGTAGAGGGACCACCTGAAAAATCTTTGTCTCCCAACTCTGCTTCATCTCATCTCATCTTCCCTCCTTTGTGTTGTTCAGAAGGTTTGGAGTTCAGCTATGGCACCCCTTCTGACCCGGGTCAGAATCGTCGGTTCCATATACTGAAAGTAACTTTAGCCCTTTGGTGAGGCAGCTCAAACCCGTTGAAACGAGTCCAGGCGTGGAATAACAGTTCCATTGGAAATATAACACCGTCATCCTTAATAAATGAATAAAGGATGAGTAATATAGAGTCTGAGAAGGTGTAAGGACTCTGTGGGGGCACAAAGTCCACACAGTGCAGGTGGAACCTGTTGTAGTTTTATTGCAATGACGTGTCGCACACAGAAAAAGCAGGACGTGTCATAAAAAACCTGCAATCTCCTTCCCTGTGAGTTCTACTCTCAGTCGCGGGAGACACATCCGGTGTGTGAGACGTGTCCACCACGTAGAGACAGAAATGACATGCCGTTGTGCTGATAGGATGAATAACATAAGATATTTAGTCTGTTTAGTAGAAGAAGAAGGTATATAGACCTGATGTAGGAAGAGTAGCCTTAACTGGATTCTGTTGTGTTCTGGCACTATATAAAAATGTAAACCGTCGACACCGGACTGCCCCTTATAATATACAACAATAAATAAAATGCTGTGATATGTGATGTGAGAAAGTAGCCTCAGCGGAAGAGTCCAGGTTAAAGTATCTGAGGCTCTGACTCTCGTCTTCACCGCAGGTCGTCGTACAAAACGTCGTAACGCGCCACATCATGTTATTGCTAAATTAGGTACAGTTATGTTAAAGTAGTACAGATGCAGCCCCAGAAACTGCGATCCGCTGGCTTCAGACAGAGAGCTGACACCTCCGTGAAATGAGTGCATCCATCTTTAATGACGGAGCAGCGGAGGAGCCCGGGCGTCTGGCGGGCAGCTCATCATCAGCCAGCGTGCCTCCCTGTGACGTGCTTCTGTCGATGGCACAGAATCAACGCCTTCGGGCCGAGCGGCAGCCGAGACATGATGGACTTCCCAAACTGGGAAGTTACTCAACTTGTGGAAATGCTGTGGCTTTTATCAGCTTGATCAGCGGGAATTGATTGTGTTTTAGTATCCAAGTAAGGAAATCCAGGAAGCGTCCAGCGTGTATTCCAGTAGTGATGATCAATATGAAAAGAGGATTTAATGTCAGTTATGAACAGACAAAAGGAGCCACAATGTTATGCAGGACGGAAGAGCTTGTGTTGAGTCGCCACCATGGCAACACTGAGTGTTTGACGTATGACTGCTTCTTCTCATTTAGTGTTTAAGCCTAGAGGTTCACTAGAAATTAAGAAAATATAATTTAATCTGCAGTATGTCTTTTTCATTATGTCAATTCTTCTTCCTTGTCTAAACCAGGGCCTGCATTACCCATGATGGAACTGGATCCTTGATGGATACGTAGAGAATTAGGTTTGTTTTTTAGTAGATGAGGAGTATTGGAGCGGTCAGCCACATGGACGCTGACCCGAGTGGTATTTAAGGAGGTTGACTCCAAACAGCTCCCTCAGGAGACACCAAAAGCTTGATGGAACGTTTTAACACTGATGTCCAGTTTCCTGGCTGTCATCACCCTCTCCTCTCAACACATGCAACGCCCCCCATCCCCAGCTCAGGCATACACCTCAAATGCATTTAATACCTATTTTTAGTAATTTTACAATTCTGTTTCTTTACACAGTTCTGTTTGAAAAACACTGTAATAAGGTCAATAATATGAGATATTCAAAAATTCATGGCATGTATAATATAATTATCTAAAATATGTCCAGTTTTAAAACATTTTGAGTTTATTCAAATGATATATATTCTATTATGTTTTGACCCCTGTAAACCTGAAAATGTAAGGTGGCGGAACCATCCAAAACTAAAAAAAAGGTATTTAAATGTTAATAAATTCAATATAAAATAGTATGGCACACTTCTATTGTTGAAGCAAATCATCCATCCATCCATCCATTGTCAAACCGCTTATCCAGCACACAGGGTCGCGGGGGGGCTGGAGTCCATCCCAGCCAACTTCGGGCGATAGACAGGGTACATCCTGGATTAGTCGCCAGCCAATCGCAGGGCAACACAGAGACATACAACCATTCACACTCACATTCACACATCTACGGGCAATTTAGAGTCCCCAATCAGCCTGATCCCCAGAGCATGTCTTTGGACTGTGGGAGGAAGCCGGAGAACCCGGAGAGAACCCACACAGACACGGGGAGAACATGCAGACTCCACACAGAAAGGCCACTGGGCGGAATCAAACCCAGGACCTTCTTGCTGTGAGGCGACAGTGCTAACCACCACGCCACCGTGCCGCCCTTTGAAGCAAATCAAATAAACCATTTTTTTAATACCAAAAATGGTAAGCTGTTGAGATAAATAAAATTGTGCCCGGCAATCTTCTCAAACATCAGGGTGGCACAACCGTTAATATGGTACTTTTATTTTGTGCAGTGCAGTCAACAGGATATTTCATCAAGCAAAGCCCAACTGACCTTTGTGGCTGAGTAAAAAATTGTGCATCCATGCATTTCGTGGATGTTTTTTTTATTCTATGTAAATATTCTCTTTTGTTACGGACTGAAATGTCCTTAAATGAGTGTTTAAGAAAAGAATGAGGTTGTGACATTTACTGAGTCCTTAAGCCTGCCAATCATCAGAGTCCCACCTATGGAGATAGCTGGCAAAACTAAATTGTTGTATTTGAAATAAAAACGAAAATATTTCCGTGATTACTAATAACTATTACAACATTACTAATTTACAAGCAGCAAACTAATTCAATGATATGAAATAACGTCTGTTTAATATAACTACTATATTGAATGCAATCATTTGTATTGTTATGTTTCTCCGTTTAAATATAAAATCAATATAAAATATCCTAAATACCTGGCCAAAGAGGAAAACATCTTAAATTATCGTATATATAAACTACATAATAATAATAATAATGTGTTCGGGACCAAGGCGTAATTTTGATATGAATAAATAAATATATAAAAAATTTAATATAAAATATATAGCAAATATGTGGTTGTGCCACTAGATTTTCTAGCCCGTGAAGTTAACAAATACTCTCAATAAACAATTTAGAACAACATGAAAAGTTAGATAACATCCTTAACTTGTTTAACCACATTGTTCCGGACCATTTAAATATATGCATTACATCCATTTTGCATTATGTATTTATTATTAACTTTTTTAGATGCCTTATCCATCATTGCCCCTTCAACAACAAACCCACTTGATAGGAAACACATAGAGATAAGATATTAGTGGTATGACGCTTTAGTGTCTACGGGGCTTGACTGTGATTTTATGTTCACTCCTACCATGTGGCCTGAGAGCTGGAAAAATAATCACATCAGACCTGTACAGCACTCCTCAGCTAATGACGCTGCTGATGATAATGGGAAGTGTGTCCGTTCTGTGGACGGGCCTCTAACGAGCCAATTAGCTGGAGTGGCAGCTTAAACCCAGGCATGACAGAGGACGACTAATACCATAATCAATCAGCCATGTCTGATGCATTTCTTTTCTCAGAAAAGAAAAATGCGTTTTCCTGTCAGTTATCTGATTGTTAACAAACTCACTGTTTATCAGGAGAATCTTCTCCCCCCGATGTCGGACGGAGTTTGGAGTCCCTGTAACAGCAGTATTGTGTGGCTTTGTAAGTTTGGAGAGTACCTTTGAAAAGATGTGTCTATCTGACCACATCATTTATACCCGACACGATGAGATTAACATTTATAGTTGAACACCGCATGTAGTCTACCTGATCGAATCCCAACGAGATTGGATTTGAAGGGGCTCAGATATTGAATATTTCCTGTCACGTTGAGGATAAAAGTTCTGTTACAGGGCTCTTTAACACTGCGATCGTCAAAGTAGAAAACCTTGTGCAGTTGTCCGATTGTGTGTAGTGAGAAGTACTCACTTTTCAGTAAACGTATGCGATAAGAAGATTGGCGATAGTGACGTTGTACGCCGTTGCTCTCATACTACTTATGTTACATTGTGAACAGCAAGTCGGTTTCAACAAGGCAGTGGCCGTCAGTTAACGTTAGCTAATATTAGTCAGAGGTTTGATAGCGTTAGCTAACGTTATCGGATGTTTGTAACTGATGACAGTTAAAAATGTCGGCCATTTATTTTCCAATGTGTTTTTATAATAACAAGCAGATATGACGACATATATAAGAAGAAAAGATTTCAGTGATAGTTATTTGGTGTTTAACTGTCGTAATAGATGTTAATTTCATCAATTCACTATGTCTATATTTTTCATTTTGGAAAAGTAAGTTTCGGTATCGGGCAATGAAAAGGTCAAAACAACTTGCCCAAAAGAAAAGTGCATGAAAATGTTAAAATTGAGCCCTGCATCAAACAGACAAGAGGAGCCAAACCCCTCAAAGGACACTTAAACAATACAATGTATACTGGACGGCCTCTTCCTTCCTTCTCACACTGAGACTTAAAAATAATGACATCAAGAGACCTGAATACCCCCTTCAAACATAACAAACCCAACCCAGTGTGCGCGCACACACACACACACACATATAATAACCATGCTGCTGGGTAGATAACAGTGTGTATACAGTCAGTGCTGAATGAATGGCTCCTTTATGGGGGTTATCTAACCAAGGACATCTCAAGCTTTTCAACTCACAGACCCACACACGTGAGAGACTGAAGCTTTTACACCAAAAAAAAACCTCAAACGTGTGGGAGGGAAAACATTCAGCTGTTATTTGTCTAGAAGTGAATTGTACCAATCTAGACATGTTCTCATATATGCAGAGATCGAATTTGTTAGTATCAGTAAACTTCTGAAAAGTAAACCATGAGAGGCTGCTCATTATTCAGCTCGGGGAGCATAAAGCGCCGGTTAGTGGACCTTGAGCCCTACATTGATAACGCTCTTTGCTGTTGAGCTAGTTGTACAGTCCGCTATCCTCCTTTCATTGACCCCATCAAACCTCTGACTATTGGCTATTTTAAATGTTCTTGTTAGAATGCTGATCACACTGGGTTCATTGCAGACGTAACTGTATATTTGATCAAAATACTTTCTGCACTGTCTCTATTGGCTTCACATTGCTACTTTTTAATAATCGTCATAGTCTCTGGTTTTGAATGTACATAGATTTATTCTTGGTTAAAAGCTCTGTTCTAATTACATTACATGTCATTTAGCTGACGCTTTTATCCAAAGCGACTTACAATATGTGCATTCAACCATATGGGTACAAACTCAGAAGAACAAGAAACAACAAAGTGCAATTTTCCTCAAATTTACAATTTGCTATAGAATTTCGGAAGGTTAAAGACCAGTCGAGCTGCTGCATTCTGGATGAGCTGCAGAGGTTGAATGGCGGCAGCGGGGAGACCTGCCAGGAGGGAGTTGCAGTAGTCCAGGCGGGAGATGAATACAGTACCTGCGCCGCCTTCTGAGTGAGAAGGAGACAAATTCTCCTGATGTTGTAGAGAGTGTATCTACAGGATCGTGTTGTCGCAGTGATGTTGGGTGTCAGGGAAAGTTGGCTGTCGAGTGTCACGCCGAGGTTCCTAGCTGTCAAAGTGGGCGTTAACACAGAGTTGCCAAAGTTGACCGTCAAGTCGTGGGTCGGAGAATCTTTTCCAGGAAAGAGAAGTAGTTCAGTCTTGTCGGGGTTGATTTTCAGATGGTGAGCGGACATCCACTGAGAGATGTCAGTCAGACAGGCAGAGATCCGTGCCGCCACCTGGGTGTCCGAGTGAGGGAAGGAGAGAATTAGTTGGGTGTCATCGGCATAGCTGTGGTAGGACAAGCCATGCGGGCGAATGACAGCACCGAGAGAGTTGGTGTAGAGCGAGAAGATGAGGGGACCCAGGACGGAACCCTGAGGAACTCCAGTAGTAAGAGCACAAGGTTCCGACACAGATACTCGCCAGGTTACTCTGGCATTCAGGTTACTGGTTCCTGTACCGCTGAACCAGTACCCTGAATGCAAGAAGAGCTGCCATGGTTAAAATAGAAGCTCGATCCGTTTTGATTCCAGGGTACCAGATTCAACCGAGTCTGGGTCTGCCTGCTAGTGAACCCTCCAACCGCAGATAACAGTTGTTAAAAAAGGTCTGTCGAATTCTCAGTCTACAACTCGATGGCTGAATTTTGAAAGCTGTGTTCTTTTTAGGTATCTGCTACACCCACCTCTTACTGACGTCTCTGGCCGGGTTAGTGCTGTCCTGTTCACCCTCTCCCTGCCTCTGCAATGCATCTCCTATGGGAAGACAATACACACACAAACACTCTGCAACAGTTCCTGTGTACGTGTGTGTAGGCCAGTGATTCAGCGCCTCGAGAGATTCCACTTTTCTGTTGTTGTTGAAGGGAAGCTGCTGTTTCCTCCTGTGGGCCGTGCATGGTGGCTCCGTGGCGCTGTCCCTGGTATCGGTAACATGTGTCAGCTGATCTGCGACAGACAATGTGTCACACAGCGCCTCACTCTTTTCACTTTTCACTGGCTTTTGCCGTTCTTTTCTTGCTGCTCCGAACTCCTTTCCCACAAGATGCACCGTGAAGGGAGGCTGACACGAAAAGAAGTCCGTCCTCTACGTTATCTCTGCATTGAAGTAATTAGTTTGAGGCAATTTTAAACACCCTGTGAAATAGCAGTAATTAAATTAACCTCGCCGTCTTTAAACCCAACCTTTCTTATTAGTGTTGTAATCTAAAGTCTAGTCACCACCAAGAGGCTCAGACCATTTCACCTTTTCCACTGTGTGATTAATGAGTTTTACAGAAATAAATGGGCTTTATCTCACGCTTTAGGTCCTAATGTTCAAATTACTTCCTTGGTAATGAGATCATTTTTATACATTTACTTAATACTTCTTTTTCATGCTTCAGTCAACTCAACTTCAAGAGAATACTTCTCTGATCTGCTGCCAATAATTAACATTATATGGCTGCATGTTGTCAGCAATAAATGTAGTTTTTTTTACAAATCAAAGATGTCACGGGAAAACAATGTTAACGTGACAGTATCTGAGCTTTGCCAGAATACTACAGCGAAGCCGTGTTCATACTGTCACTCTGCCACCTCTAGTGATTTGTGATGATCGCTGTATATATAATAAGTTGACGATCTGCATTCGCAATATGTCAAGTAAAGTTACTATTTGCTCGCATATGACCGACCTTATTGAACAGACACTAAGATCATGTGATATTATTTGCGTAAGCCCTGCCTTTAGTCTGAAGGCCGTCCTCAGACCAGCTCAGATTAAAAAATACCCGTCCCATTTTGAGAATAGCAACATGTAACCATGATAATGTATCCAGTATGTATCAGTCTAAAGATTTGTTTGGATACAGACATGAATTCTGAATCGCTCTACTGAGAGATGTGAAAGTCACTAACTAGAGGAGCGAGGGATGTTCATGCTGGCGAGTCTACTGAGCCGTGGTAGTTTAGCCTTATTATTTCTTACTATATATATAAAGCAGTAGATTATAGAATATGTGGAGCACTGGATTTAGAGTATATAAAGTACTGGATCATAGATTATATTAAAAAATGGAGTACAAAAAGCAGTGCAGTAGTGTGTATAAAGCAGTGCAGTAGTGTGTATTTTGTGGAGGGAGTCTACATTCCACCCTGAGTTCTTCCACCCACTCCATCGGGGGAAGTGAGATCAGGTGTGCCAGGAGACACACCTGGACCTGATCTCCTCATCAAGGCGTGGGTACAAAAGGACGAGCAGGGAAGACGTCCGAGGAGAGACACGGTTGGGGAGGTTAGTTCGGTGAACGTGCTCTGGAAAGGAGCTTGATTTGTTGTTGTTTTTATTAACATCATACTACATACCATCCACATCTGGATGCCATTTAGGTTGGAGTCCAGCGGTGTGCACGCCGCACAGCTCTGTGCCTCGATACGGATGCTTGATCCTTGTTCTCTCCTTGTGGTTTCTAGAAAGGATGGAACAAATGTGTGACCCCTCCACCCAGCGCCGCCTGTAAAGCCCTGTGTTCAGAGTACAGGAAGAAGGAGCACACACAAGCACAACAACAAGGTCGCGCAATCAAAGAAGGACTGCGGACAAAGGCCCGGTGCCGGCGTCCTCTCTGATGTGTGATTTAAAACGGAGCTCACCTCCTGACGGAGATAACCCAGTTCCCTCGCGTCACAAAGTAGCGAAAAGCAATCCGACCCACCCCCGTATCTTCATATAAGTGATGGTTCACAATAGCAGAACACCATTCATTGCACACTTTCATCTTTACTCTTCATTCATCTTTTCTGTGATCGTCTACACCACATTATACTGCCTTTTTCTACATACTGTTGCTTCCTGGGATCTTCTGCACATGACTGGTGGTCACTGGTTCTCTAAAGTATCTTTTTTAATCATTGATTGAATACAGCATTTCTGGGTACTTTATTGTTCATGTTAATTGAACTACATTACTTAAAGGGTCATGTGCTCACGGAGCAGCCGATGAGCGGATGGATCAGACTGAAAGGACGTGCGCTGGTACCTTCCTGCTCTCCGCACGCTGTCCTAGAAAGGCGCCGGTTCACTTCCCCGCTCCCTCAGTCTGCTAATTTTATCCATGTGACCCATTTGGTGCCTATAACTCCTGTCATTTACCGACACCCAGCGGTCCCGCCCGGCTCCTCTCACACACCCCAACCATCCAGCTCAGCATCTTCGTTCGCCAAGCGTTGGGTTGGAACCAGGAGGTATGCTGAAAGACATGATCCACTGTTTAGGAGAGCAGTGTTGTGTGTGTGTGTAAAGCTCTTATCACAATCAATCATCAAACACCATTAGAGGCTCAACATTGGCTTTTAGACAAAGAATATGTGAGTAGCTGCGCGCTGATGAAACCACTAATACTTTCATGAGACATTGACCCGTCACCAAATGCATTTCTGCCCGCGCAGGCTTTGGAGAGCGCCCCACGTAAGAGAGGCTCCAGCAGTCCAAGCACATCATAGAATGGTTAGGGGTCATCTCTGGAAGCTGAGACGGGCCACATGCTGGCGTAACTTGAGACGCACAGAATGACGTCACATTGCATCTGTCGAGGGAATCTTGGGTCCCGCACCATCTCATTTATTCACATCGCTCATGACGTCCACCTTTAATTGTCCAGTTGCGAAAGCTCACATTGCCTGAAACCGATTATTTGTGGGATTTCAGGGTCTTATTTTGCCGATTGCCACCGAGTTAAAAGCTAAAATGCGCAAAATTGAACCTGTAACTTTGAGTGCGCAGTGATACAGAACGGTCGGGTCAATGTGAACAGGTACTGTACATTATCGCTCAATAATGTGGCCCTCGTGACTCACTCTCAGCCAATCAGAACGCTGGATTTCATCCATATTCTAAAAATATGTCTATTATAAAATCTTAATTAAAAGGTGGCTAATAATGCCAACTCCTATTTTATGTTTAGGCAACAACGAAAGCTGGTGAGTCCAGCATGTTAAAGCTGTCACTTAAAGAAATGAGCAACGCAACAAACAACAGTACGACCCTTGGTTGGTTGTCGGGTTTGAGAGACAAGCGGGTTTCTGTCACCATGTGTCACTCACACCCAGCATGTCCTTTTTGACCCGATGACTCGGAGGGGTTGTAAGGCTAGCTTCCGAGTGTGACTTGGGTGAGCTGAATGTCCCGGGGTGAGACCCCCATGGACAACCTACCTTCTGCGTTCTGTCTTTCTCAGTTTTTATAGGAAACAAACCGCAGTCTGCCAGCCATTTCATGGAAACGTAAAGCGTATGGAATATCAACCTAAGTAATGCATTTATTCAGTATTGGACAGACTGACCTGCATTTAGAGGTTCCTGGCCGACTGCCCTAAATCTTTCTGTATTAGTCCACTATTTTTACTCAGAGAATTTTAATCCTCTTTAAATCTACCAGAGGAATCGTGTCAAAGTTCCATTACTCTGTTTGTCAAACATTTTGAACAGTGCAGGGATCAGCGTATTACTGCTGTTATTACTGTGAGGCCATAATACCATTGTTTTAACAGAGGCAACTGTTTTTCTAAAGAACTAAAGGAAAATAACAAATGTCTCCCTCGCACTAATAATCATGTGCATCACAGGTCACTGGTCATCGACTGGGTCTTCTTATCTCTACAATACTACCTTGTTAATGACATGTTTGAAACCATATAACCAATGAACAGAAGTCGCCACATGGAGAATACGGAGGAGTGACGTAGAGACTCCCTATACGCGTCAATCACAGTAGCCCCGCCCTAAATCCCCCCTGCTTTGTGGTTTATTTGGCGCTAAACGGAACTGAACACCACTCTGTATCGAAGAAGACTTGAAACTAGATATTAAGGCCATAAACTCATGTTTATTGAGGGAATTGATCAAGAGGGAAGGTGAGTCATTTTCTCACAGTCAACCAGACTAGTTTTTGCATCGGAGGAGTCGCCCCCTGGTGTTCAGTAACGGCAAATAGTAGATGGACTTTACTTGTACATCTCTTAATCTGGTCTTCCAACCACCCCGAGTGCTTTTACACTGCATTTCATCCTTTTCACCCGAGTTACCTGCCTATCAGTAACTAACATGACACCATTCTCATACCGTCAAGTGTCAAGGACACATCAACACAGATGGCGGAACCATTGCAGAGCAGAGGGAATACAAGTTTAAGACACTTCCAGCCGTAGTCTTCAGAACGAGAGGCTGCCTCCTGGTTTGAATACATAGGTTTTGTTCCTGTCACCTAAGAGCAGGCGGCACGAGACATGACAGCGTAATAGAGGGCCTGAAGAGAGGAGGAGCTCCTGCAGAACCTGGACACTCTGCTGAAGTTGCGCGTTCTAAATGTGGACGTGTAGACTGCGTATACGGGCGGAACAAACTCACAATCCCTCCTCCTGTCACTTGGTACTACACACCCAGTCCTTTAGCTCTCTCTCTCTCTCTCTCTGCTGTCCTCGTGCAGCTGCTCAGTGAGAAGATCAGCGGGGCGGAGGGGACCAAGCTGGATGAAGACTTCATGGAGATGGAGAGGGTGAGTTCAGTCCAGGTGTCTCATCATGGATGGAAATTAGTGATAGTGTCCTTGTGAGGAATCCAAAGTATCTTAAGCTGGTTTTGTGATGAAGTATTACAGGATAAGTTCTAGAAGTCATCAAACGTGAGCCATAAGTACAGACGGGTCACAGCGTTATGTCTAAATGATCTCTTACATTATATAATCACTAGCTGAAATGAATCTTGTTCATTTTAACTGATGAAGTAAAAGTTTAGTCATCATTATGCAGCATCTTTTTTTAAACATTCTTGTCTTGCGCCTTTTTAGAAGATTGAAGTGACCAACAAGTCCGTGTTCGACCTCTTGTCAAAAACAACAGAATACCTCCAGCCGAACCCAGGTACGACGTAACGGGTGGCTTCTGTTAAAGAATGTACACCTACTGCATCTCCCGCTAAGGTTACTGTGCATCATTTGTCCTCCTCCACAGCCTCTCGAGCCAAACTGAACATGCTGAACACAGTGTCTAAGATGCGAGGTCAGGTGTCGCCCACTGGCTACCCTCAGACGGAAGGCCTGCTGGGAGACTGCATGCTGCGCCACGGCCACGAGCTGGGAGAGGACTCCGTGTTTGGTAGCGCTTCTCGCGTTCCGCGCGCTGTGAGATTTCCTTAGGTTTCCTTTTTTAGGTTAACCGTGTCCCTCTGTCCTGCAGGCTGTGCTCTGGTGGAAATGGGCGAGGCCATGAGGCAGATGGCGGACGTGAAGGACGCCCTGGACATCGGTGTCAAGCAGAACTTCATTGACCCTCTGCAGAATGTACAGGACAAGGACCTCAAAGAGATCACGGTACAAACCGATTAATCCGGTAGAAGCTCTGCAGTCCCGTGCTTGTTACCATGGGTACAGGAGGTGTCCCGGGCCAGTGTCTTGTGTAGTGCCACGCAGGTTTGGTGAGGAATAACGGGACTGAACTTCCACCATGCGCCGTGTTGACTCGTCCCTCCCCGTGTTTGCAGCACCACCTCAAGAAGATGGAGGGCCGTCGGTTGGACTTTGACTACAAGAAGAAGCGTCAGGGGAAAATCCCCGACGAGGAGATCCGGCAGGCCGTGGAGAAGTTCGACGAGAGCAGAGAGCTGGCGGAGCGGAGCATGTTCAACTTCCTGGAGAATGACGTAAGAGAGGAATGAAGAGCAGGCGCCTTCCGTCCGTTGGGAACAGCAGTCTGCTCGGTTTGCTACGTCGGCGCCGCGGGCAGCGGCGTGCGTTTATCGACACGCGAGCAGCAGCGCGTCAGGTGGAAGGACAACCGTCCGATAAATGATCAATAAGTCAGGCTGACTGGATTAACATGTTCAACCACGCGACCCGGCTGTTCAGTTAGACCACAGGCATTATTATTATGTCGTAACCATCAGAAGACACAAAGTCAGATCCTTACCTAAGGATGTGTGTGTGTGTTATTGTGGCCAATAGGTGGAGCAGGTGAGACAGCTGCTGGCGCTGATCCAGGCGGCCGCGGAGTACCACAGGCAGTCACGTGACATCCTGCAGGAGCTCAGTGGAAAGCTGCAGAAGAGGTGAGGAGAGCGACCTCACTTTGCCGATCAGCCGCTTTGTATTTCCATTCTGTGACAAATATTAAAATATGGAAACCGGTAATTAGATCAAACAAACAAGCTTCATCGTTTAGTTCCTGGGTGAGGAGAGAAGTGTGGGACAGCAAGAAGAGGTGCACACTAATTAATGTGTGTTTTTGTAATTCTGACTTTGGCCTCCAGAGGCAGCAGTGATCCTCTACAGCGCACACAACTAAACACATTCATTCTCTCTCAATTCAATACACTCTGTACAGCCCAAACTCACAACATACTCATGTGTACACAGTCTGTACACAGAGGTGATTCATATATTGAGACTAGTAGGGAGAATAATGATGCGATCTGTGAGTGCATGACTCGCGCTCACCAGACTGACTGTGTGAGTTCAAAGGAATGACGTGTGTGTGTGTGTGTGTGTGTGTTCTTTCTCCCCCTCATACCCTCCCGTCCCGCAGGATATCCACAGCCAGCAGCCGGCCCAGGAGGGACTTTCACCAGAAGTCCATCAGGAGCAGCATGCAGCCCGTGGACTCGGGTCAGCACAACGGCCTGTCCTTCAGCTCCTCGCTCAGAGCCTCCGGTACCGGCTCACTGCGTCTCTCTTCTCGTTGTGTAACCTCAGTCACTTTCATGCTTTGCTTTGGCATCATGTCGCTACATTTTTTTTTTTTTTTTTCTATCATCCCAAACAGATATGCAGATCAACCCCACAGTGAATGGTAAAAGTAGGTATTCCTTTATACTTATAAATGATATTTATCTTCCCTCACCAAAGTCAAATGGCTTATAACAAAAGGCACATAATAAGACAGTTAAAGGTTATGATGATTAATCACGTAATGTGGCTATTATAGCGTTAAATATAAATGAGTTGTTTCTTGGTAAACGAACTGCTTATTCATCCTTGTTTTTACATCAACATTAAACTCCAGCGTCACGGGGTCAGCGCTTGTGGCTTTGCAGTTATGTGAAAGATTGATCCGCGCTGTTCACTTTGGTGACGGCGTTCTAACAAACGCTGCCGCCCACTAGTGGTAGAAGTCAGACACAACTGTGTGTGTGTGTGTGTGTGTGTGTGTGTGTGTGTGTGCGCATTGTTTTGTGGTTTTGTGCTCAAACACGTCTTCATTTGTCTTCACATCTCACCCAGCTGCTCATATAACATCTGTTCCACTGTCATGGCCTGACAGCCCCACCATCAATGGCAATATTCATCGTGAGTAACACACACCGACTCTTTCTACTGCTTTCAACCCGTCCGATGTGAGGGTCTTCAGGTTTGTCAGATGAAAAAAACAAACCAAACAAAGAGTTTAACGGTCATTCACAATCGTGAATGTATGGACTTTCTCAGTTGTCATGGAGATGTACTGGCTAGTTAGCATAACCCCATCCACTCAAGCTCTATTTTCTTGTCCACCCTCCAATCCATCTTACCGTCTTTGATCAGCAGAGTGGGGGGTCGCTCAGTGGTCGTGGCGAAATGCGAAACAATTCGCTCATGTTTGTGTTTCTAACATTTGTGACGCTCGCCCATCGCCCTCCTAAACGCGCTGCGGTCTCTTCCTGTGGCGCAGCGGGCGAGCCGCTGGACCAGCCGTGCTGCCGCTCCCTCTACGACTTTGAGCCCGAGAACGAGGGCGAGCTGGGCTTCAAGGAGGGCGACGTCATCATCCTCACCAACCGCATCGACGACAACTGGTACGAGGGCATGATCAGCGGCGAGTCCGGCTTCTTCCCCATCAACTACGTGGAGGTCCTCGTCCCCCTGCCCCAGTGAACACGGGGCCTCGGCCCCCGGAGCATCTCGGGGAGGAGACTGTCTGTCTGTCTTCTGAGGTGGTTGTTCGGTCCCGACGAGACTTGGGATCAAATTTCACTGATTGAATCGTTTTCTTCGTTGATATTCACGAACCTAATAGAGCGACTGAAAAGCAGGCGTTGAAGCGGGGCCCGGCCTGCTGGGGCCCCTTCGTGTCCTCTGGGTGTGGCCACGGGGAAAGACGCTGTAATCCACACTTACCTTCACACAGTAACCACCCCAAAAAAAGACGGGGGTCCCGGACGTCTCGTATCATCGCTAGCTGAAGAGCCACTAGGGTCCAAGTATGAACAAAGTCAGATGAATAATGTTTAAAGAGTTGTTTCTCCCAAATGAATCCAGCCACGCAAATAGTTTGGGTTTGAGTTGTTTGTTTGTCAACAGTGCAAATTAATGTATTTTATATCATCTTTTTAAATATCTGTTGAAATTGTCTTGACATCCCGACAGCGACTGATATATCACCTCAAATAGAGAAAAAGTGACACCTGTGGAGCTGCCTGCTGCACGGAAATGAGCCAATGACCAATAAGGAAGTTCGTAATGATCCGACGTGGCGACTTTCTCGCTCCATTGCCACTGGAATCACTGGACCGCGTTTTTCGTTTGGATTGTTTTTAAGATCCATCGTTCTCTACTAGAGAATTAAAGAGGTGGCTTAGCAAATGGGATTTGTGTGAAGTGACCCTCTTTAAATATTTTTCTTTTACATTTTCTCTCCCTAGAAAACACTGCTCACTGCACAGACTTTGGAGTTTTTTTTATACTTTGTATTTCATGTGGTGCGTTGTTCTTTTTTTTTAACGCTTATGGTTTCCCGGTGAAGTCTTACCAAAGTTTAAGGACATTTTCAACCCACTAAGAGCTTTGTTTCCGTCCATAAAATAACAGAGTATTCTTTAAGCCCTGAGGACCCCTCATTAGGCGACTCGGTGTGATATCTGCCACATGGGGACCGACTATGTGATGGTTTTAGAGCCGTCTCTGTTAGAAGGATTTACCTCCAGGGGGGAGATTTTCAGCAGAAATAAAATAAGTAGATTCCTTGAGCTAAAAGGATTTCAAATGAAGGCTGAAACCAGACTCCAGATGATGGCCAGCAAGTTTCTTGTTTTTATTGGAAGTGTGAATTCTGTTATTAGGACATTAGTTAATAAGGACATTAGTTGAATGTGAGGTTTTTTCCTGCTCCCAAAGAACAACAGCTATAAAAACTGCTTCAATGTCTTTAGGCCCAGTCTGTTTCTTCCCGTGTCGGGTAGAAACAGAAATGATGGCTTAAATTACAAAAATTACCCCTAAATTGTAATTTATATATATATATATATATATATATATATATATATATATATAATCTCATCCAGACGACATGCTTTTACGATGAGGAACTGAAGTGAACTCTCCTCTCCCTCCCTTTGTCTTATTGGGACATGATGTATGGACTGTAGCGCCCCCTCTTGGTCAGACTGGGAGGAGCGCTTTGTCATACTGAAACCGAATGAAAGCGCTTTTTTAAAATGTCCTTTCTAATGCACTGAAGCTTTAGACTCCGCACAAGTTCATAGACATGCACCTTTATCTTTGTTCACATTCTGTTCCTCGTTTTCTTCAGCGTTGCACTTGTTTTTACAACAATGATAGAATCACCGCCATAGCATATATATGTATATGTGTGTGTATATATATATATATATATATATATATATATATATTGTGTGTGTGTGTGCATGTCAAAGTGACAGATACTTCTATTTGTGTAACACACTTGTTGTTTGGTCTGCACTATATTGAATCCACTATCTCAATTACCTTTTGTATAGATAACAATGAGCCAATAGATTACCTTGTGAAACTCCTTGCAGCTCTCTTCATTAGCTAGTAACAAACTGTGTGGCCATGCTGATGAACGTGTTACTTTAGGACGTCCCATCAGGGTTGAGGATTGAGCTTCACCTTCGTAGCCTCAGTAATTGTCACAATATTGAGCCATCAGACAAAAGGGGGAAAGAGACAAAGAACCCTAAATTGTCAAAGAGAGGCCATGGCCTTTTTAATTACCTCAACTGTACATTTATTAGAAAATTTAATTTGATCATATTATAGTCAGACACCCCCTTGTTGTCTAACCTACAGTTCCTGGTAAGCTTTTAGTATGATACAGTTGCAGGACATTTCTATCATAGCTTTAAGAAAAAGGCAAAGTAGAAGTGAGCTTTGAGTGACACTTTGAAGTGGAATTAGTGCTTTTTAGAAACATCTTCCCTCCAGATTGTATTTTAATTGGGTATCTGTTCCATTATGTACTCGATAGGTTTGTTAAGTTTTGTCTTTTTAATGTGCTGTGGACCAACTTTATATAGAGATAAACTAAACACACAGGATACTTACTGGTAGCTCTAATGACTTTTTGATTTGACATTGTGGATTTTAAACACTCGGAATGTCTGAGCACATTTTGCCATCTGCAACACAGCAAAAAGAAATAGATCACAGGAATGTGCATCCAGAGGTTTAATTTAACAGGGAAGAAGACTAAAACTTTAGTACTAGTGCAAGACGAAACCATCACAAAACTAATCATCTTTACTAACTTTCCCTTCCAAAGTGTTTCGCTTTGATTTAAGACTGAAAACAACTGACTATTGACGCCCATTTGTCACTGTACCGCAGTATTCTCTTCAGTCTTCATTGTACAAACTGTTAAAAAGCAAAGCAAACTGGTTGCACAGCTCTGTGTTTCATTTCTTTCAGTAGCATAATGTATGCAAAAGGTGTTTTATAGATGTTGTAAATGAATTTATTGATATATTGCATAAATAAAGACAAGTACACATGGAGCCACCATTGACGTGCGGTTGTTTATTTGTGTGTGGCTTGATCTGTCAATCACACGATATGACCAAGATTTATCTAAATTTGTATTCTTTTTGATGTGTGGCATCAAGAGTATTTCATTTCTGCAGTGACACAGTTTGATGTGAAAGATCCAGCCGGCATAGAGCCACACATGGAGGATGAACTGGTGACAAAGTCACTTTTGGGTTCCCTTATTACCCAACATTGGTGTTGGACCCACAGAACAAACGATATGACTCGATGGACGTCCCCAGGTTTTGCAGTCTTGACTGAATTGAGCAGCGTAGCACGAAGCCTGGAGACACGGAGTGAATGAGTGAACTTAAAGAACGTCAAGCTCCATCCACACACACTCTTAGCCAGTTAGTTGGTCCAATTAGTGGACGTGTGGCTGATTAGCTAGCTTGCTAATTCCACCGTGCACTCATGCTACGTAGCATGAGTGGTACGCTGGTTACAGGTAAGGATCCTGACCGTGGGGCGATGGCAAACATCACGCTACCTTGCTAGCTAGCTAACAGGCCAGACATCCGTCCTTAAAGCTTCATTCACTCTCCTCCCGGCTAGCACACTTTATGGAACTTTCATTGTTGCCCATCACAACTTAATCATTTATTTTGTTCTCGTCAAATGACGGCAGGAAACTGTATTTGATGTTGTTTCTGCTCATATTCTAGTTGTATGAACCTCAGTGACCTTGTGTGTCACATCATTGTTTTGCGGTTATTCAACATTTAGTGGTTTGCCACCTGGTTGCTTTATGGAAATGCAGTTAACTATTGCTCTTTTCTTACTGAGTAACCTATTAACTGTGTAATTTTACCTCCATGCCTTTGAGAGCTAATCAAAGGTAATACTCAAATGATGATTCAAGTAATGAAACTTGAGATGAGGTGGAGCAGCATTGTGGTCAATGCCTTCAATCAGCATCATATGTATTTCATCATGTGTATTTATTTGTATCTCTGTAGTACCCTGCCTTTAATTGTCCCTACGCATTGTGGACATATCCACGTGGATTTTGAGTCTATTAAATCATTAAATACCCACACACGGTTATCAGTATTAATGTTGCTATTTTAATGTTTTCAGGACACCCAGCATTGACATGCAGTTATTTTTGGAAAGAGCATTTGGGGGTTTCCACTCAACAACAACGGTTGTGATAGTTTCAAGACACAGGGTTGCAGGTGATTTTTTTCCTAGTAGCGCTACATGTTACAGGTTAATGAATAGGACAGACCTTTATTCAGACAATGAATCCAATTACAACGATTTATATCATACGTTTCACCGGGAGGATCCCTACTCGACATAGAAAACCTCACTTCAAATCTGAAACTACCCAGGAATGGATTCAACCCGCATTTGTATCTTTCTTTGACGGATTACGTAGAAGATATACAGAACATGTCTGACAGCCAGAGAGAGAGGGGCGAATTACATGTCAACTTCTGTCCCCTGTTATAGCTGTATGGTCACATGTAACCAGTAGTCTACTGGACAATCATTTAAAATGATCTGTTTAGTGCCATAGAGTCCTTCCTCTGTGATATTAATTGCATAGCTAGACTGCATCCTACCTCGGAAATATTAACTTCTGTTACAACTTGTATCTATTCAAAAGAAATTAGTTTATTGTACGCAATAAAAAATCGCCATTTTTATTTACTTTTAACATTTCACAAAAATGTCCTGGTTCTGGATGAATATGCCAACAAACAATTTTACTTAGAAGTACTTTGCGTTGAATAAAGAGCCTTAAATTTAAAAAAAAATTGGATGAATCTACAATGTGAACTATTACATGTTGTTGGGGACCCTTTAAGCTCCAAAGTGAGATCCACGAGTCACACTACAGCAAAGGTTGTAGCCTATATCCAGACCTCAGCACTCCTCTGTTTGTACTCTCTGATCGCCGTCTTACTCTTCAGAGGCTGCCTCTCTCCTTTATGGGAGTCCTGTGACTTTGTTTGATCGGGTCGCGTCTCTCTGACCTCCTCATGCTCCCTCATCCTGCCACAGTTCACAGCGCAGGTCCAGTCAGGCTGGTGCCCCACCACCAGGTCCAAAGTGGGCAGGGAAGTGGTGCTGGTCACGTCCCTGTAGCCTAACGAGGTTGTGAGACAGGGGCTGTCTGGGGGGAAGGTTTCATACCCCCCTTTCATACCTGGACAGCCTCCCCAGGACGCCCTCTCCTTCAGCCTCACAGACTGTCTGATCTTCTTCCAGCCCAAGTGGTTGAGCTCCAGCAGGTTGAGCAGGATGCAGAAAATCCCCACACAAAACATGAAGAGCAAGAAAATGGTCTTCTCCGTGGGCCTGGAGACGTAGCAGTCCACCGGCTGGCTGCAGGGGACAGACGTACAAAGGAAATGGACAGGTACCTGGAAGCCAAACAGCTTCCACTGGGCCACCACAAAACTCACCTCCAGAACAGCCCGCAAACACACATGGAAGATGTAACATTTAGACAGAACGCCTCCAGAGGCCTCTTCAGTCGCCTCCAGGACGGCGTAACCTCGAGCAGGACTCAAGGACATCGCTTTGTTGTGGTCTCCCCTCCGAAGGTTGTGAGTGGTAACGCCCTCTAGCACATCCGCCAAACTGTGACCCAAGTGCTTATGGGAGCGAATGGAGCAGCTGTCTGAGTCACAGCTCCGATCGTACACCTCGCGTCCACTGCCTTGCCCGACATCCGGGCCTCCCGGCCTTGGGATACCTCCTTGTCCCAGCCGTTGCCTCTGGGTGCCATTGTGGGGCAGCTTGGACAGGTTGTGCCACGTGTAGATGATGAAGCAGAGGGATGGCGTGGAGACGCTGATGATGTGGAAGACCCAGAAGCGAGGTTGCGAGATTGGCGCAAAGGCGTCGTAGCAGACGGTGGAGCATCCCGGCTGCAGCGTGTTGCACACAAACATCTCCTGTTCGTCGGTGTACACGTCCTCAGTGGCCACAGCAACAATGAGCAGCCGGAAAATGACCATGACGGTGAGCCACAGGCGACCGATCATGGTGGAGTGCTGGTGCACAGCGTCCAGGAGTCTCTTGAGCAGGGTCCACTCCGTCATGGCGGTCCGTGGCTGCCGGCTGCTTTGAGCTGCCTGGAGAAGAGCAGTCTGCTCTGGTCCGATTCACTTCTTCCCTGCTTGACTTTACATCGTAAACCTGTTTGCGGAAGACCTGATCGGAGCTTCCCAACCCGGCCTCATCCACACTGTCGCCTGGTTTTAATTCAAGTCTGGAAACAAAAAATCAGAGCACCTCTCCTCTATGATGGTAGCCTGCTCTCTGCCTGGCTGCCTTGAGAGTACTGGGGCCATCGCGAGAGAGAGCCGCCTCATCTTTCATAGATAAGGATGTCCACTTGACATAAGTCACTTGGCTTGTCTTTGGGATCCATTTTAAAACCGAGAGACCTTAGCCTTCCTCTACTGGAGGACCTGCTGATAGTGCCGACTGCTGATAGAGCAGTCTTCGCTCATTAGTCCTCTAATAGCAAATGTGCTCTTCCTTTAATGGAGACGGATATTTTCACTGATGACCAGTGGAGAAGAGCAGCCTCACTGTTACACTCCGATAACACACTCCGGAGACGGTAGAATAGGGAAAGAAGAGCTGGATGTCAGGAAACATGTGACTGAAAACTACTTTTGAAGGTTTGGTGGAAATAAAGTATTCCAGAAGTATTCCACAATCTGGTGTCTGGTGAGGTTTGCGGTTCCAGGGCTTGTTTTGAGTGCTCCTCGCCAGCCACTTGCCAAAGCTCTTATCTGCGTTTTAAAAAAAGACCCTTGAAAGGTCTGCTAGCCTCAAATCGTTGTGTCCCCAGATAAAACACTCAGTGACCCCTTCCCTTGCTTCAAACAGTCCCAGCTGAGTCTCAGAGCTCTGCCCACAGCCTATTTATGACATGAACAGAGACATTTGATGCAGCGGCAGATGAGCGATGTCATTCAACACGCAGTACACACTTTATATATTCTCATATGTTCTTAGGTGGATCTTTGAGCAGCTGATGGCAAAATCTGAGCGGTTGAAGCAGACATTTTTTGAAACGTTCCACGACGTATCATCTGACAATCGTATACAGTGAAAATCTATATATGGTGGTTGTAGGTGTGTGTGTGTGTGTATGGGTGTTTTTTTGTTAGGGTTAATTCCATCCTCTTTTTTATGCACTAATTAGAGCACAATGGATGCGTTTTACAAGCAGTTAGCAGATTTAAAAGTGTGGGTAATATTTAACAAAAACCCAACAAAAGGCCTGGCTTATTATAGGTAGGTTGCTTCTGTTACGGTATTGTTTAAACTACAAACACATATTTAATAAAAGACAAGTTGAGTTTTGGTTTCACATGGAAATATAATTAGAAAAGAATTTGCTTAACTTGATCCTTTTGAAACGTAACAGATTTCTCTGTTGAATGTGAATGTTGTAGACTCATGCTAGTAAAGTGCAAAAGCCTGAGCTGTATTATCTCAGCCAGGCAAACGCCACAGTAGAGGTTGTTTTTGTTTGACTTTGTGAGTCTGTGGGTGTGTGTGCAGCTTTGTTTTTGTCTACGGCTAATCCCACATTCTGCTGAAGAAAACTGCTCAATATTTTGGAGACCTCATTGAGATAGTGACGCTCAGCAATCCCTAAACGGATTGAAACACTTTTTTAATCTCATTATCTTGAGATTTGAAAATTTAATTTTTTATCACCAGAATCCTTGTTCATCTGCAGCAAACTCAATAATTTAGGTCAAAGGTTTGAACATCGTGTACAGCATACATATAGACCTATAAGAGAGAACGTAGAGAAGAGAAAGTATTCTGAGGGCCTACTGACTTGATAAAATAGTCAGATCTGAAGTCAAATAAGAATCGAGGTATTCGGAAATGTACTCAGGTCAAATGTATCGGTCTTTGAATTTACCTGAAATCACAAGTATATATATTTCACAACAAGTCTCATAATGGATATCATTATATTGCTTAATTCAATGCTCGTAGTCGTCAGAGATTATTATTCCTTCTTCCAATGTAAATAAAAAAAAATCAAGTCACTTTCCTTACAATTTTCTGGTATTTTGTGTATAATTTATTTATACAGAAGAAATCGATTTTCGTTTTTTTTTAATGAGTATTTACCTTTGATATTAGAATTTTGCATATACCCCATAGACCCTTGTTACTTCCAAGGAGCAGACGTTTGTATTTCTCATGATCATAACGGCGTACAGGTAGAGCTCACAGCACATGTGAGAGTGAATGTCCAGACAGCTTCCAGCAGTGCTTTTGTCCACAATCGATCCAGACAGAGACACACGCTGGATTAACATCTTTTAATGGCCTTTAAGGGACCCGATGAAGAGGGATCGATGGACTGGAAAGTGGCCCCTCGCTTTTTGTGGGATTAGAGAGGGGCCCAGTCTCGTCCAACACAAAGCAAATGGTGGAGGCGGGTAAAAGGGTCCGCTGACCCACACAGACCAAAGATGTATCCCAGACACAACATCAGCCGACCCAGACCTGCAGCCAGAGGCCGCCTCAAACGGGCCGCCTGCGCCACGGGAGGACAGGAAGTGGCTTTCCTCCGGAGGGGCGTGTCGGGGGCCCCGTGCTCATATGTTGTTATCCACCGCGTCTGGGCTGTCCCGTCAGTGTCCAGGGAATTATCCACCCTCTCAGTCTGTTCATGAAGGGGTTCCCAGTAATGTGTGTTCCGTCAAGGGCTTTGTCAGGAGCAGCCCGGGAATGAATAACAGACGGGATTAGAGGGAAAACAGCGAGAGAGGCTCCTTTTTTATCCTCATTTATCTCAGCTTATGTGGAGAAAAGGAAAAACAGACTATGAATATGAAAGGGCTTCTTTTAGATCAGAGGCTGGACTCTGAGCCTATTCCAATTAATAAAATAACCTAATCATTTTAGGTTAACTATCGAGCAGGTAAAAAGGTGTATTAACCTGCTGTGCATTCCAATAGGCGTACAACAACATTATTTAGTACGCAAGGGAAGTATTCTGAATGTCCCAATACATGGTATGTCTCATTACTCTGTCCCACAATCCTTGGCGCAGCAGATGGACATGGACAAGAGAGTTAAAGTCAAAGGGGACGTTTGAGGATGGCCGTCTTTAGAATGATTCTGCAATGACACAGCAGTGCAAAGAGCTTTCCCAGATAGGGATGGACGAGCTAGCCTGAGGCTGAGTGTTCTTGGGGCCGATCCAGGGGCCGAATTTGAGGTAACAAGAGTTTGTCAGCTGGGAGTGAGCAGAGAAGCAAGAGGCCGGGAATCCAGAGCAGTAGATTGACAGCAGGAGATAAAACTACAGAAAAATCCCTCCTGAGGCCTGTAACGTAGCTACCAACCTGGTAGATGGAAAGCCGTGACGCTGACTTTGAGGGTTAGCCAGGGTTGATACTACGCATCAGTCGATCAGATGAAGAGACTAAGGTGTACCAGCTTCCAGAAGCTCCACCCATACACAAGGAGAGCCAAGGGAACGAGAAAAGTTACAATCTCCTCTGTATCAAAACAAGGCCTAATAAAGGTGAGAAGATCAGAGAACTACTCAATAAAGAAGTAAATGGGCTGCGCCATCAATCCTATAAATGGTCTCCATGCGTCTGTTAACATAAAGAGGTTGAACTGGTTATTAGGGATCGGATCTGGCCCTGCAGTGAGAGCACTGTGCTACCACCACCTAGAGCACTTATAACCATAACAACAAGGAGGACGACAAGCTTTTATGCCTCCTACAAAAGTTTGTGGTTTAACAGAAGCTTTGTGGATTTTCTTTTGTACAAAACAATGCTACTCTTACATTTCAGGCAAATTTGTGTCTTAAAAGAGTTGTTTGCTAATGCCCCTGTTGGTTATTCGTGGCCAGACTATTTTTCTGCTGCTGATTGCATTCACAATTCAAAAATCATAAAAGTGGATCTGAGTGGACACAGTGTGTGTACTGCGGGCTACTAAGGGACCCATTTCTACTTTCTTTCTCTGCTTGTTCGCACTCACTTATGAACTTCCATCTCGCCAATACTGATGCTGGTTGGGCTGTCACACCAAAGAGCGACGGCCTCCCTCCTCCCCGGACAGATGTGTCAAACACAACAACACGAGGCCGCCACAACACAGCCGAGGCCCCTCCCTCCCCTCGCTGGCTGGTGCTCCACCAGAGCTTGGAGGCCAGAGAAAGGCTCGCTCTGAAGGCCCCTAACAGGATTAAGGGGGCGACGTGGGGATGTGCTGCTCCCCTCGGAGAAACTCACCCTGGTGTGATTTCCATTTGTTTGGCCCGGCTCTTGCATTCCCCTTCGTCTAATCCCTCACTATTCTCACTGCCGCTAATCTGCAGGCAGGCTTTAGGAGGAGAAGCTTCCACACACACACGGACTGATGGTCAGACGGGAAGCTGCTGTTTACTGTATGGGAGTGCACGCCTTCGGCGAGTGTTTGTGGACATCGGGCTGCCTGTAAGCCGCCTGTTGGAGAGCAGCTTGTTGACCGGCGCCCATTGGCTTATTGTACGTGTGATAGGCTCTGCTCTGAGACGGATCAGTGCTTTGCAGGGGCTCGGGCTGCTGCGTTTGGGGTAAACAGGGATCTTGCCATGAAGAGCGCTTGATATCATGCATTTTATTTCAAGCATGGTGAGCAGCAGGAGGACTCGAGGCGACTGTGTGCTGTGAGTCCTGTGGTTTAAACCACTAATGTAGAAGAACGGAAGCTCTGGTGTTTGTTTTATGAGCAGGAGGGACCTTTCTGTTGGATTAACCAGAGGTGAGTACCATGTCCAGTTCCAATCTACATTGTGGAATAATACAATTTTCAGTCATTGAAGTCATTAATGTTATATTTTCAGTAAAAGTCAGCTTTTCTCCAGAAATGATTGGCAATGGGCTGCTGAATACGAATACAATTCAGGGCAATGAGAATTTGAAAGTCTATTTTAATTTTAATTTTATTGCATTGGATCTGGAACACCTCCATCTCTAACCTCTCTATGGAATAATAATTATGAAGGCTAACATTTGGACATGTCCATGCCCAATAACCTGTTGAGGGAAATATCTCCCCAGAGACAGTTGAGCAGTACGATAGTGAGAAACTGGGAGTTGCTGCTTTTGTTCAGAGAATCGAGTTGGAAGGGTGAACTGTTGAAACACATAACAACCACTAACTCTACATTTGACCTGTGTGCGCATTGTGTTGTCCTCTGCATGCTGTCAATGTGTCAGGCTTGGCTAACCCCATCTAGTAAGCACACACATCGATTTCCTCACCCTCAAAAAGAAGGTGACACTAAGTGAAATGTCACAGAAATGTGCGTACACCTTTTCAGTCTGTCAAATGAATTCTATACAAAGGTAAACAACACACCAAATAGCATCCACAGATTTCCCTGATTCCAGTGGTCTGTTTTATTCCTCTCAGACAAAGCCTGCCGAAGTCACCGCGAAATAACCACCCAACCATCGCAGCAAATGAATTAGAAATTTCTCCAAGCAGAAATAGAAATCCAAGCACAGCCGGTTTAATCATGCTCATTGCTACGCTCGGTTAGCGTTGTTTTCAACATCAGAGCCCTGGCTACAATAAGCCGTAAACTACTTAAAAATACTCCTGTAGTGGGTAGAGTAAGAACATATTCCATACAGATTTGTCCAAATGTTGGACAAAAATGTCATATTTTTACGATGCTTTTTGCTACATTACCATTGGACGCGTTGATTACGGTGATATAAGTATCATTTCACTCAAACCGTGCCGAACGTCCAGTACAAAGCCCATCAAGCCATGGAAGTGAAAAAATCATAAATGTGTCTTCCCTTTGTTGTTTCTCACAGAAATTATGGATTTAATCTGCGTTTTTTGCAATGCGCCAGTATTAGCATTCAGCTAGCATTCAGAACTTCTTGATAGTGAGGCAACATGGCTACTCAAGCTGGCTGGTCTTTTCTTTTTTTTTTCAACCAATCAGAAATCTCGAGTGACATGTGACGCTCTACCCGTTATTCCCAGTTAAAAGCTGTGGAAGCACAGGATGGCTTGCATGCCTCTTTATGCGTAAACAATGCAAAAGAGTGTTGACGCAAATCGATCTGAACTCGACTTATAAAAAATGATGAGTCAGCCGTTTGTCTTTCTTAGTTAGTTATTACACTTTTTTATCTCCATTTTTGAAAACGAGGCCATAAAAGAGGCTCGTGCTCAAAGGCTTTAAATAAGCATATTTTCTCAAATTTCAAAATGTTGATTCCAACCTAAAGTGTCATGCTTATTTTGAGCATCGGCAGTGAAGCCATCACGTGATGGGAGGGGGCAAAATGCACCAAATAACTATCCCTCAATGTCAATATTACCTCTGTCACGTTTCACAATAGATAGCACACAGTTTCCTGCCTATACAGCAGATTGGTAGTCACTCAATGCAAATCTACACTCATGCAGGTACCGGACCTTCTAAAACTCTGGTACGTCCTGAAGTGGTGTGATATCGAATTCTGACCTGCTGCACCTGTCATGTCCGTTCACAGAAGTCATGCTCGTGGCATGAGCGAATGGCCCCTCATAGAGCAGACATGACAGCAGAGGATCCCCCCCCACCATGGGTCCCCGGCCCTGTCGGGGAGGTCAAGTTAATGCCCGAGGAGGGACTCAACAGCTGCAGCCCAGACGTGACACACTTCCACACAGACACGCCCGGTCAGGAATGTACAGCAACCACAGACAGGTAACCCAGGAGGTGTTCTCAAGGAAAGACCTCTGCATCCCAATGCAGAATGACTCTGTGACAGTCGGCCTGCGTTCTGTCGTAAAGGGACGCTGTGTGGGATTTGGTGTCACCCAGCAGTGTGATGGGAACCAGGTGAAGATTGGGCCGGAGCTGGTTTATGTAATACTTAATATTTATTTCCACAAATTCAAACCGAGTGGGCTTAGTGGTCGATGATTCAGAAATGGGTTTGGTTTCAAATGAGTATGTTGTGTGAATTAGGTTGGTTTGTTGCGTAATCAGTTTAGTACAAAAGGTAAACAAGATCAACGTTGACCTTTCTCCACACAGGACACACACTGCGGTCTCCTGAGTGAACGTGTTTGGATTTGTGGATCAGTATTTAAGGGTGATAGTATTATCTTTCACTATTAACGGACCCAATATAAGTGAGACAAATTGGAGGCCTTGCGTGCGTGTGTGAGGGATTACTGACATGGAAGCGTCTGAGGAGGTGACAGACGTTGACAGAGGTCCCTTTCTCTTTGTCCGTGCAGGGAGGAGCCGTTTTGCAGGATCTGCCACGAGGGCACGGCCTCGGGGGAGCTGCTGTCCCCCTGCCAGTGCTGCGGTAGCCTGGCCATGGTGCACCGGGCCTGCCTGGAGCACTGGCTCACGGCCTCCAACAGCAGCCACTGTGAACTCTGCCACCACCAGTTTGCACTGGAGCGCCTGCCAAAGCCCCTCGCGGAGGTAGGCCCGTTGCTATGCACAGCTCCGTCCTTTTCTTTCTCCGCCCGTGTACAATGAGCTTGGACCAGAACATCAAAACCCGCCCACGCATTCTTTAAGGACTGCTTTATATTGAATGTAGCCCACAATCAATTCAAGTAGTGTGATTGTAACATTATGTGCTGCTGCGGTCATTAATATTAGAGAGGAATCAAGGATATACAGTAGTCCTGAGACAGCAGGAGTCAGTTGGAGGAGCCGTGGTGCGTTCAGGTTGGAGGACATCCCTCTTGCACCCCTAAAGCCACTTAGCCTGAGAGTCAGATTAGACGGTGTGTCCTTCCCTGGCTGCACAGAGCAGGAGAGTGCATTGATGGCCTTGTTGTCCTTCTACAGCCAGTAATCTGCTGATTAGGCACCATGCTCTCCACCAGGTTAAGTAGAGAAGAGCATTGGCCGGCTGTCAGCCAATGCGGGACACAAGCGCTCGGATCCACAGAAACACATGTATAAATACTTTACATTAGTGACGGAGCAGAATGTGTCTGTTCTGAAGGGTGGTAGACGTTTCTATCCAAACGAATAGTGTGTGCAGATGGTCCTGTCTGGATCGCACCTTCATCTTTACCTTTTATACATGAACTTACTTCCACCCGCCGTCTGCTGGAGCACGAGTTTAATGAGGCATGAAAACACCTGTTTCTTCTCATTACATTACAGGTCATTTAGCTGCCGCTTTTATCCAAAAAAACGCCATTTTTGCCTTGGGAGCAATTAGGGGTTAGGTGTCTTGCTCAGGGACACTTCAGCATGGGGCAGCCGGGGCCCGAATCACCAACCTTGCGGTTCCCAGCACACCCTCTCTACCCCTGCGCCACAACAGAATGGATTACTTGTAATAGCCGACTGGAATTATTTGTCAGTATTTACACCATCTTGTTTATGGACCTGTTTGATATTATTGTGCAATTAAATCATGTTATCAAGTAAGTTACATTAATTATAATTGAAACTATGTGTTTTTCCTCCATAACATACTAATGTTATACATGCAATGTTATGATATAGTTAATGAATAATATAATAGTGATTCCCATTTCCCAAAAATAAGACTTTCAAATGTATAAATAATTAATCTTCATCTCCTGCAAAATCAAATAACTGTATTATTATTTATTAAATATAAAAACCATTCTAAAAATGCTATGTCTTACTCACAGCTTTGCACACAAACACCAACTAAATATCTCTTTCCACGTGCCACTTCTATCCAGTCTGGTAGCATGCTGTAAATGTAGACTATGAACACGTATTATTATGTATGTTTATACTCCACATTATAAAACAAGACCTGCTCACACTTCCCACCCAGCTGATGTCTACTGGTCCACATTGGGGTCAAACACAGTGTGCTCTTGGGCTGTTCTTTAACAACGTGCTTTTAACCAGCCTTCACCCCCCCCCCCCAGTGGCTGTGTTCTCCGTCCATGCAGCAGCAGAGGAGGACGCTGTGGGGCGACGCCGTGTGTTTCCTCTTCATTACGCCACTGGCCGGCCTGTCGGGGTGGCTGTGTGTTCAGGGAGCCACTGAGCTCTACTACACCAACAGCATGGAGGCCCTGGGGCTGCTGGTCCTCACGCTGGCCCTCTTCAGCATATATGTCTTCTGGACCCTGGTGCGTTCAGGGTCTTTACTTGTCAGTCAGTGCATCATTTTTCTCTGTAAACCACTTTAAATTTAAATGCAATCCAGCCTTGTGTAGAAGGATGTTGGTGAGCACCTTTTTATTTCCAGTCAAAAAACACCCGGCAAATGATGAAGTAGCTGTAAATTATAATCACATCACAAAAATGGAAAACTTAATCTGAGTGGAAGTGCATGCTTGGTAGCCACATACCTTTATCGGCCGTACAGAAATGTGACGCTAGTTTGTGTTTCAGGTATCTGTGCGCTATCACATGAATTTGTTCCAGACGTGGAAGACGACCAACAAGAGGGTGAGATTGCAGATTCCCTCACTCGCCCACAGCAGACCTTCCCAACAGAGCCGGTCCATAAACACCTTCTGCAAAGGCACCAACAAAGAGACCATGGTGTAGACCGTCAACACGACGAGGAGGGCGACGCAGCCAAAGACTGGACTAATCCTGAGGGATTGTCACCTTCTGCTAGAACAATTACGGCATCAAATTTAAGACATCGCAAAACCTTTGAGTGCGTCTGCGGGCGAGGAAAACTCTTGATCTTGTCAGTCCTTCCGAATCAGAAGAGAAATCATGGTTATTGACTTTTTTTTTTACAGTGACAATCATAATTTCCAGGAGATAAAACACTTTGGATTGACAATGCAGTTTGTTTCCTCCCCATGGCATAAGAGATTACCAATTGTTCTATAAACGACATTTAGACCTAAATTTTAGAGGCTTTTTGAATCACAGGTTCTGATCCAGGCCCGCCACGGAAAAGTGTCGTCTTAGTTTAGGTCGGCAATCCAGATACCTAAAGCTGTGTGTACAGGTATATGCCCGTTCATGGATGTAATGGTGTACAGCCACATGATAAATGGGTTAAACAAGGTATGGATTTAAACCGCGGTCAGCAGCCCTGCTATGTTTGTCTCGGGGGGAGGAATCAGGGTAATGTAATAGTGATTGAAGGACAGGAAGCCTGCCAAGAGAAGCAGAGGCAGCATCTTTATTCAGTCGTTGGCATTGCTGTACGCAACTATTCAGCAGACCGTGTTCACTGTCTTACTAAAATGCTGGACTAGTCAAACTTATGATCAGCCTTCATGCCGTCTTTCTCCAACATCGCACGTTACTGGCAGATGGGTCAGCTGTATCATAAGAAAATAGGGTAATGTTTTGTAAAGATTGTATTTGAGTTGAATGGAAATCATGAGAAATTCTTTTGGTCATGTGTCAACCATCCCTTAAAGTCATGCTACTGAAATGTTGTTTAGACGTTATGAAATTCATTTTCCTTCCTGAAGACATCCAAGAACACAGCTTTACTGTAATGAACAGTCTTTAATACTTAGCGCCATGGTGCAGGAGTTCACCATATGTACACAACTTTATTATTCTAACAGTTTTATTTCACACACACATTTAAAATCAAGGCAAAGTTCTTGTCTTGTGCAGTAAGAGCAATGAAACAAGTGAGGATCGCCGACTACGTCTGTTCTCCAGAGGTCAAAGCATCACATGACGGCACAGCTGCCCTCCTTAGTCAGATCCTGAAAAAAAAAAAAAAAAAAAAAAAAAAAGTAAAGTAAATTAACAGCAGCATTATCATGTAATGATTACCACAGGAAACGTGCTGGTCTCAAACAGTCAGTTAGTGCTGAACATGCAGCGAGGGGACGGCATGAACGTGAAACATGCTGGAAAGCCAGATATGGGGATTTGGATGGATCCCTTTTAATTGAAGGATTACGGTATGTTAAGTTCTCAGGCATTTGGAAACTGCTTAACAATGCAAATAAGGATCACAGCTTTCAGAAGTTAAAGGGACATTCAAATAAAACATTAAATTAGTCAAAAGAGTGAGTTACATGCAGTGTATATATTTTACTCATTTGTGCAAATAAATAAAACTTTCTAATATCGGTCTAAAGAAAAAAGGTACGTCAGTCATCAAGTTGTCAAAATCTAAATATCTGCATTCAAGGCAGTTTTAGATTTTCAGTGACTGACCCGCAGCCTCCTCACTGCAATATTAGCACGCTTTGCTGTGTACACACAGTACTCTGGACCTGGAGTCTGAAATAATGTTTGATTGAGTACCAATGCATGAGGGCCAAGACCATTGGCTGGCTGAGACAGTTTGACTTACAACATAAATCATAACTTGGATTTTGCCTGCTTCATAACGCGTGTTCGGTTTGAAAGAATGACTTCCTGATAAATAAGCCCAGTAGGCATTTGGCCATTATGCCTACGTAGTATAAATTCATTACGCATACTTCAACTTGATTGATCCCAAAATTGAAATTTGACAGAAATTGAAAGAAGAAAGTGAAAAACCGGATTAATGTAAATATGTCCATAAAGAACAACGCTTCACTACAATCATTAAAACAAACAAGAATGTTGGGTTTTAACTCTTAATTGTTCAAGCAGAGTTCCTCACACACTTAAAGCAGACCATCATCCTGGTTAGGCTTAATTTAATAAACTTTGTACCATTTGGCCCACGTCATTAAATCCTGGTTCTTGATTGTCTCATGTTCCACATAGACACAAATGAGGGGACAACTGGGACACTAATGAGCATGTGAACGCGGGCTGGATGGACCACCACTTCAATCCACGCATCGACATGCACAGCCATGCACAGCGGGTACAAGCAGAGGCGCGGCTGGGAAAGCCTCCGTTTGGCCGCTCAGCCCTCCTCACCCGTGCAGCACGCTGTCACTCAAGAGACAGAACAACACTTCTTCTTCTTCCGCTTTGGTTGCAGCGTAGGCAGAACAAAACAGACGTCAGGTTTCACGCACCAAAGCACTTGTGCCCGTGCCCGTCGGAGCGCGTCGCACTTTGTTTAGGAGTCAGTGTCTCTACCTGTCTCCGAAAGCGCTGGACGTCACTGCCCGTGACATATTCTTCATCAAAGTCCAGTTCTGTTTCCTGACCCCCGTCCTGCATGCACACCCGGTGCTCCGCCATTTCCTGGAAATGGATCACATGGAGTTAAACATTTGATCACGTTCCCATCCAGCTAAATGTTAGACTAAATATATTTAACACCTTGATGAATATGCTGATTGGGACTTTATTGAAGTTCTTTGCGCCATGACATCTTTTAAAGGCAATGCATGGACAATAAAGCATGCGGCCATTAAAAAAAAACCTAATACGTCTATCAGTGGCCGCCTGAGTAGATTTACCAATCAAGTTTAGCCTGGACCGTTGAGGGTTTGTTCTACCATCCACACAGGACCAAGTCATGGGATTGTTTACATCCCTTAGACGTGTCCATAGTTAACGGCATCCCTTTGGATTTGGATGAGATTGACAAAGCACGTTATAAACAAACTCTCCACACACACACACACCGTATGGTTCGGGTCCAGAAGAACCACCCTCACATGAGTGAACGGCCCCCAGCTTCTGTGGTCCTGCAGAACCAGGTCCCCAGAATCAGCCTCCGTCTCTGCACCTGCAGCCCAGATCTGACCGAACACATTAAACTGCTGAACTAACCGTACGGGCGTGTTAAAGTACACTTCAATGACTAGCAACAACTCACTGTGAGTGTCTGCCCACCGGCGAGGGTGCAGGAGGAGGGGATGTGGAAGGAGAGGTCCTCAGAGTCTGGGCACATCTTTCGTATCATCCAACCACCCAGCGGCTTCTCCTGGACAATACAGTTCATTTGAGGTGGCATCAAATTTTGTGCTCTACAACTCACTTTCTCTTTCGATCATTTCAAGTAGGGCTGGATTTTCAGAACGATTCAGTCCAAAGTGTAACTTTACGGCTTACTTGGTACCGTCTCCGGCCTCATCCCTGATGATTAAGTGTAATTCAACGTTAAACGGTGTCAAATCTTCCAATTTATCAAAAGTTGGTCAATGCGTTCTACAGAGTGATGCAAAAATAGATACGCATTAAATCCATGCATACACTTTCTATATAATGAAAGTGTACAGAGAATGACAGTCAAGTTCCCAAATAGACTGGAGTGCTGGACCAAGTCTTAAAATATTATCTCCCAACTGTGGGAGTACGAACGTTCCAATAAGATAAGACTTCTAAAACATAATTAGAAATAAGACACACACACACGCACACTTCGAAAGTACAATATAAAGGAGACATTTGACAAAACAAAAAATGGTGGTGGTGAAAGAATAAAGTTAGACTCGTCCCTGTGAAACTAGGACAAACTAATTCCTGATACTGAAAGTCAGAGCCCAAAACGTGTCCATTAAGCAGCTGCTTTACCGTCTCAGAGTTGTTCTTCAGTCGGACATATTTTCCGTCCCAGTCGACCTCTTCCACGCTCACAGCGCCGTGCTGCGCTGAACGACTGGACATTTTAGAGGCGGGCGACACGCCAGACGCTCCCTCGTGTTTCCGTTTCTTGCCGCCGAGTTTACGGGTTCCGTGTTTGTGAGTTCGGGGTATCGCTGCATGCTGGGAAGGGCTCGGCGACAGCTGCAATCTGAGGAAGATATTTACATTTGGATTTATCTAAACTGGGGTGAAAATCCCATGTTACCACGCTAGGTTTGAGAATCACAGCCAAACCTCTGCTCCTCCACCTCCAGCATCTTCCTGTAGGCATTGATCTCCATGTCCAGAGCTAGCTTGACATCGAGCAGGTTCTCGTAGTCCTCCAGCTGGGCGAACATCTGGCTTCTCATAGTCAGCAGTTCATGCTCCTTCTGACTGAGTCTCTGCTGCCAAACCTCTCGCTCCCCGTCAAGAGTCCTCTCCAGCTCCTGATGGCGGCTCTCCAGGACCATTTTCTGACAGAAGACGACAAATGTCAGCAGCAAGAAAGAAGAAACTGCTTGGAGCAAACTGAACAAATCCCCTGTAAGAAAAAGGTTATCAAAGAAAACAGGAAAAGGGTTGGTGGCTGCCATTGCTTGTGGTGATCATTTTGGAAGCAATCTGTGATCCTAAATATTTAATAGTACGACAACAGTTGCTGCAAGACTGGAGACCTGCAAGACCAGATTAAACACTTGGTCAAAATGTAAAATCCAAATATTTAACATATGTTGTGGAGAGTACGTTCCCCCTCACGATGCCATTACATCTTTACAGAGAAACTAGCAGTTTGATGCTTAATCAATGTGAGGAATGTTAAATATACCCTCTTTAAAAAGATGGGTTCATGCACGTTTTGGCTTCACTCACATCTTTCTGGTACTGCTGCAGCTGAGAGCTGAGGCTCTCCACTCGGAGCTTGGTGGTTTCCAGTTCCTCTCGGATGGCCGACGCGACACAGTTCTTCTCCAGCGCGGCCTGCTGCGCATTCTGCAACTGTAGCAAGGAAACCAAGATTTTAAAAGCAGAAACTTTCAGTAATGCAATGGGAAGGCCTCAAGTTGAGCACGAGTACCTTTGAGCTGAAGGTCCTGTCGATCTCTTCTTTGTAGAGCTGCACCTGAGACTCGTGTTCCTGGCGGAGTTGCTGCATCGTCTCTGCCAGTTTACTGTCAAACTCTCTCCGCCGCCCCGAGTCCAGCTCCACTATGCGGCTCTCGTGACGGTTGCGGATCTCCAGGATCTCCTTCAAAACAATAAAAGCACAGGGTTTAGTGGGAAAACAGAATCCAGGAAAGGAATTTGTGGAAAATTGTGTTGGAGGTGAATGTCGGCAATTTCCACACATTGTGTGTCTTTCTACCTGCTCACTGATGTTCCTCTCCAGCCCCAGCTGTTCTCGGAGCGTCTGCACCTGGTTCTCCAAGTCCACTCTCTTCAGGATCTCAGAGTTCAGCTGGTTCCTGGTCGCTGCCAGTGAGCCCTCTACCTGTAGACACGCCACCCCAGACACTTATAACATCTGAACACAAGGCAGAACATGGCTTTTGAGCTGAAGGAAATCAACCCCTCTTGATTTACTAGATAGCAGGATGTAAAGCCATCAAAATGAACTAAGAGCCTGCGTGAATTCGTAAAGGCAACTCGTCTGATTGACTTATTTTTCGCTCCTTCAAGAAACGATCACAGTGAAAGGTGAGCGCCATTCCAGAGGGGGAACAGACATCACTAGAAGTCTGGTTTGTTTATTTCCACCCTTTGCAAGAAACGGAACCAGGCGAGCGCTTTCTTTCCACTTCGTCTTCATGCCAAGTCACGTTCAGCCAGTCTGGAGTGTAGCGCCAACTACGGATCTTTGAACGCAATTAGGTCAAGGAACTAGGTTCTAGTTTCAGTGCGGGGGGGGTAGACGCCTCGTTTAAGAGTATGTACTTTCCTCTTTGACAACGCTTCCGTTGGGGCCGGCTCAGGTTTTACCGTTGGGGCCGGCTCAGGTTTTACCGTTGGGGCCGGCTCAGGTTTTACCGTTGGGGCCGGCTCAGGTTTTACCGTTGGGGCTGGCTCGACCAACCCTTGGATAAGCTGCTATACTGCTGAACGGACTTCATAGGATACACTGAGCTTCTCTCCTCGGCCTCCTGTATGAATTTATGTCCCGTTAGAGGATCTACCAAACATCAACTGCCCCAAATATTAGTCAAATTACTATTGCTTTTCTTATTCTACTGCTATTGTTAGTACTTTTTCAGAATCATTGCTTTCATATGCAGTAAAGATATTGCATTTCTCAGTTATCCATTAGTCCACCCTGATAGAGGGATCCGTTCTCCCAAAGCGTTTGTGCTTTTCTGCACACATTGTAAAGCCCTGTGATGAGTTTGTTTTTTTGAGCTGTACAAAATAAATTTAACGGAAAGATGTAAAGGCAACAATGCTCAAAGATCACTGCAGTGCTGTGAAAATTAAAAAAAAAAAATGCTTGACACACAACAAAGCGATGGCTGAGGCAATTAACCTGCCCCGAGTAATTTAGGGAGTTATCCCTTTTTGTAAATGATGCAGAGTAAGGTTTCCAAAGTTAAACACAAGTAATATCTATCGATATACTCATGTAAGAGTATGTTTTTTGGTAAATCAAATATAAAAAAAGTCCATATTCTTATTACCAATTTAGATGAAAATTGCCATCCAGTTTCCATTATGCCAAAGAATGAGAAAGGAAGTGTTGAAGCACCTTTTTTTGCAGGGAAAAAAAAAAGGTGCAGAATTTCAATCCGCTCTTATCTTAGATATGACTTAAAAAGTAGAGGCTTTAAAGACCTCAAACGTGCACATAGTTTGCTCCAGTCGCCATGTATTTCACTCCGCATGTGTAGACCCAAAGCTTCAGTTCATACATTTTCCAGCTGGCTTTTCTGCTCAGCAAAGTCGTCGTTGAGCCTCGTGTTCTCCGACAGCAGCTTGGTGAACGCAGCATCTTTGGCACTCAGAGTGGCTTCAACTTTCCTCCACTGGGCCAACGCGTTCGCCAGTTCGCTCTCCTTCTTCTGGTTCCTAAGCGGGGGATCGGACATCAGAGACAAACAAACCGGTTGTTCAGTTAACGTGAACTACCGGTAAACCTTAATCTGTAATGCGGCCTTGCTTCCGGTCACACATACAGGGCACTACCCAACACAGAGGTCTCTTCAATATAGAATTCAGCAATTAAGGATTATATCAATCGTATACGGTTATAAGCCAAATATTAAACTAGACCTCCACAGCATTGGACCATACAATAAATAAAACTACCTCTTGCGTGAATTTTGCAGTCTTTCTGCACAGCCATTTGATGGAAAAGACAAAAACATTGAAAAAAGAAGAGGCAGGGGACTAAAACATCTGCTGGGTGCTCATTTCTAAAGTCATCAACTATCACAGACCACTGCACATTTTGGGATGTTTCCATTCTAGGAGAACACCACGGAGTGCAGGGATGCAGTTTGAAGCAGGAACACGACTACAAACAAAGGAGACACCTGCCGCAAGGAGGATGAAACTCCAAACCGGACGGACATGTCCAAATGTCTCCGCCCGTGACGCGCCGGTTCGTGCGCCAAACGCGGGGCTGGATCGCATTAAATGAGCCCCTTATTAAGCAAATCCCCCGGCAGGTGCGTGGATGGACGGATGCGAGGCCAACTACCTGGTTTGAAGTTTCTGGTACTCCTCGTGGAGGTTTCCGTAGTCGATCTGTAAACGGGCCCTCTCGCCGGCTATGCCGTCCAGGGAAGAGCGGACATCGGCCAGCTCCTCCTCGTACAGCCGCCGGACGTTCCCCATCTCTCGGCTTTTGGAATCATCTTGTTCTTCCAGCTGAAACAACATGGAGGACCGCTCGCTCTCCAGCTCCTGGACCCGCTGGATGTAGTTGGCGAGGCGGTCGTTGAGGCACCGCAGCTCATCCTTCTCCTGGATGCGGTACATGCGGTTCGGACTGGTGCCGGATGCGGCCGGGCTGGGCGTCGCGACGCGGCGGCCGGCGGCGGAGCGGCCGGCGCGGCTGGCCCGCCCGCCGGGGCCGGCAGCGGGGGTCGAGGTGGCGGAGGCCATGGTGGCGGCCGGGTGGGCTGGACGCTCTGGAGGGACTATTTGCGGCCGGTTGCTCATACAGTCCCGTCGCTTCTGGGAGTAAACGGTGGGCCGCAGCGGCGTCGCGTTCCTAACGCCGCATTAACGGAGGAAGCGCAGCGGTCACGTGGAAGCTCTCCGGGAATAGTCTCCGGTCACCGCGGCAAGTGAGGAGCCTGGTCCCGGTGGTCCCTGCTTGTTATGGGGCTCCTTTCTCTGCGCGTACAAGGCGCGCAGCTGGAAGTAATCATATGTGATGAGTTGACGCACTGACAGCGTGACAGGCGCCACCAGCAGCGCCAAGCGACGGAAAACACGCGCTCATTTCCGGACAGAGATTTTCAAAAGAATACGGAATTGACAAGTTGGGTTTTTGGAACGAGTCATATTGTATTTTGTTTCCAAAACATCCTTATTGTAACTTACAGAGATTAGTATTGTCTACTTGAATGATGTTTTTGGTCCAAATACAATCGTCATGGGTTTTTAGTAAACAGTTTGTTTGCTTGTTTACGTCACTATGGTTACAGAGGGGAATCTGTGTTTTTACAAGATCCGCGAAGAGCGAATCTTTGAACGTCTTCCAAACTACCTGAACTATAGACGTACATTGTTTTCCAAGTAGCCTACATATTCATTTATTCAAATCCAGTGACCATAAAACACATAAAACACTTTATAATACAATTGCAAAGTGATACGTGATCTATAAGATTGGATAGTTAGAGATAACTATTGCAAATAAAACATAATATAAAACGAATAGTTGTGGGTCATTGTAGTATGTTAAATGTAATGTTATTTTACGTATGAAGAAGAAGAAATTCAATTTTCACGAGTAATCGCCTTTGGTACATACTGTATATATATATTGTGCTTTTGATCTGCACTCCTGCCTGTATGTATAAATAAAATGCTTCTTCTGTTATTTGAAAATTTAAGACAGATAAAACCAGTAAATTATCATTTAGTTAACAACAAATCTAAAAAAATCTTGTCTTGCGCTTATGGGGAGAAATATTATGAATATTATTATTATTTCTTGGTAATCAATTTAAAATGGAACAGACTAAGTAAAATCAAAGGTAAAATAATGTGTCAACTGAAAAGGAAGAACATTTTAAAAAAGCATCAAGGGTGGACTACATGTTCACTTAAGTACATATCAAAGTGCAATTCTACAAAGTAAACGGTTATAAAAAGTTATGTAGTTCTAAATTTTGGAACATGTTTTTTTCCCAAGACGATCTTTACTTTGAAGGCAAAACTGTACAGCTTCCGTTATTTTCTTTATTATCACTGAGTCTAGCTTGACTTGAGGGGATTCCTGCAGGGCATCAGCTGATAGAGACGCCTTTCTATAAACAGGTGGCTGATCATGAGACTACAATTTTTTCCCCCCAATGTTTAAAACTTAATGTTTTTCACCCCTCATGTTGAATACAAACGTAACACACTACATTTAGGTTGACAAAAAGTGTTTACAAAACAGAAAGAGTTAGGGATACCCAATCTGGCCTGTAATAATGCAACCCTGTTATTAAGAGCATCATCTCCTTATGAATCCCAAATTTGTTTCAAAATGCTGCTGCACACGTTTACATGAAAGGTGGGACGGAGATCTCACACGGCTTCACTTCAGAATAAATCATCTTGTACAATATAGCATTCTATAGTGTTCATATACAGTAAGGGATCATTACTGACTGAGTGTTGATTCTATCATGTGCAGTGACTGGTTATTGAGACATATGGTCTATACACTAATACCTGCACCACATATCAGTGTAAACCGGTCCTTCGGTGCAGTAGGTCTCCGTAGTGCACAGTGTTGCCCAGTGGCTGACCCACAAGTATTTATTCATTAGTCAAAGTCCAAACCTGTCCCTCCAAACACTGCCAGCTTCTATTCTTCACCTCCTAATAAAAGCCTTAGTGTGTATGTGTGTGTGTGTGTGTGTGTGTGTGTGTGTGTGTGGGCAGCCAACACACACACACAGCCCTCAGCTGTTTCTGCATTTTATTTTAAAACTCCCACGTAAACCTTGTTGTAAGTTACAATGAGGACAAGACGGGCCATACTATATATCCATGTTATTGTCAACAAAGCACTAGAATATGTAATGTGTCCCTCTCTACTGGTACTGTACCTTGTGAGGATTTGCAGCTCATTCTTCTCTTTCACGCGGGCCTCGTTTCTTTAATTCAATTCAATTCAAATTTGCCTCAGAGGGCTTTACAGTCTGTACACATGCGACAGAACCACATCAGATAGAACCACCATCCACAGAAGCCTGTGGGGAGGGAGAGCACAGAGACTTTAGGAAAGGGTGATGTTGGTTTATGCTGACAGTAATATGATTAATATTTATATATTAGTATCAGTGATGATGATGATGTAGCATGTGTCAGCGGCGCCACAGAAGGAGGCAGGAACAGGGTCCAGATTGAGCATGATTCATGGAAACTTGTGTGGCGAGAAAGTACAAATACTCACTCAGCGCATTAATGTTGCCAGCAATACAAATGGGAATATCAATGTTAGAAGCAGTAGGCGTCCGCGGCGGCAGGCAGGAGTCAGGACCAGACGGAACTACGATCTGCAGACACCTGCGAGGCAAGAAAGCACAAAAAAACTCCGGGAAAGAAGCTGAATTAGTGATGTGCATTAATAAAACGTGGATTATTGTAGAAGGAGAGCGTGAGAGAGGAGCTCGGTGTGTCCTAAGAAGTCCCCCGGCAGTCTAAGCCCATAGCAGCTTAACTAAGGGCCGGTCCGGTTTAACCTGAGCCAGCCCTAACTATGGGCAGAATCAAAGAGGAACGTTTTAAGCTTTATCTTAAATGAGCTGACCGAATCTGCCCCCCGGACTGAAAGTGGAAGCTGGTTCCAGTTGCCTCTGGCTCCCATCCTACTTATTACATTTCTAGGAGCCACAAGTGACCCAGCATCTATGCAGCGCAGCTGGTTAGGCCTGCAACTGTCTGCAGGTGGAGAAGGAACCTGCAGTCTACTGGCAGAGGGTGGAGATGGAGGTTTGTCCTACAGCTGACTGCCAATTGATCAACTAGGCTTGAATCCTGCTTTGTAAGTTTCTTATGAGTAATGTTGTGCCAGTGAACACCGCCGGCACCTTGCAGTCGATTGTCTGCACTGACATGACAAGTCAGGAAACCTTCCCTTCATGTACCGTAAAGATCATTTTACCGCTTACCAGCAAGCTGCTTCGTTACTTCCTCACTAAATACTCAAATCTTGACGTTAAGGCAATGAGTTTTTGATCTCTTGCTGTGCAGTCATCCTTGACTGTAAAATGGAAAAATAACTCTCCGTGTACACAAGGGGGAGCTCCACTAACTGTGGACGGAACACAGAGGCATGCTGGGAAACCACAGGGGAAGATGGGAACACATGGGAGAAAGACAAATTCACACTATGAGAGGATTTGTGTATCAGCAAAAATAACTAAGATATTGTTACAGACAGCCGCGACATAATTTAATTTTTAATTTTTTTCTCTTGACTAAATAAATTCTGTTGGAGTGGAATACGAATGGGTTATTGTTATTGTAAAAGATGTTGTTACGGAACGTGACAATGCAAAGGCAATACTTACATGAACTGATTACTTGGCAATAAACGTTATAGTCGTGAGTTGTTGTATACATGTTTATGTATATTTAACTTGAAAGAGGTAATTCATTCTACTTAGAATAAAGAAAATAAATACTTTATGTGGCCTAATGATTTTTGTTAAAGATTCGGACTTGAATATACTGCATCCATTAAAGGTTCTACATCAACACAACAGTAAGAATTGGGTTCGCTTTCAGTCGAATGTTTGTGACGGACTTGAGATGTTTATCCATATAATTCCCTTCATGAACGTCACTGATGCCTTTTTTGATGGAGCTCAGAATTGGGTGGAGGAGTTCAGCAGGTTCCCTCCGGGTGTCAGGGGCCTCCTGAGCAATGCGTCCTGGTCCATGACGCCACTGGTTCAAAGGATTCAGCTTCTTCAGCTAGTGGAGCACACAATGAGGGATGTATGGCTCAACCCTGCATGGACATCCTAAATATCCCATTAAGGCCTTAAAACTACATATTGGTTCGAGGGCTCGGATAATAAAACCGGGCAAAACAAAGTTACAATTGTTAAAATGACCACATTGACACACAATCTGAGGGACTAGGTTGGCCGGCCTTCGATACCACGACTTCAATCCTCATAGTATTGATCACACATATTTAGCTGACGCTTTTATCCAAAGCGACTTCCATTTCATTTTTAACATTTATTTATATGCAACTCGACAAAGACGTATCACGTTACCGGTGCAACGGTCCATGCGGCTTTAGTGCAGGTCGGACATGAACATTCACAAACGTGTTGGACTGAGCAGACAAGCCACCGTGACACCGACTACACGCGCATGGACCCACGTGTGCTGCTCCTCAGCACCACACGGGACGGGGGACGGGGGACAGGGGACAGGGGACGGGCATCGCCGACGCAACGCTTCATCAAGCTGCCAGAGACAGAGGAGGGTCCGGCCGGAAGTGAGATGAGCATCCTTTCAGAGTTAAAGCGCGTTCCTAATCACCCAGAGAAGTTAAGAAGGAAGAAACATTGTACTCACGGATGCCTCTTTGCTGATAGGAATCGGTAGAGCAGCCATTTCAAAGCCAGTTAAATTCAAATCAAGATCAGGGCCGTTATTTTTCTATTAGCGGAAGTGTCATTATTTTTCCTTTCCTAACTTTAACTGTAATTCATCACTTTGTCGTCACTCGTCACTTTGTTACTTGTTTGTTACTTGTTCGTTAGTGCACTTTATGCTTAATATTTTTCTTTTTAACTTTTTTAATATTTAAAATGTTTTACTTTATTCCCTTGTTTTATACTAACCCATAGCATTTTACTTTTCATTTTACTTTATTTTATTACTTGTGCACTGCTGTCTTGTCTGTCTACTATTGCGCACCAACCGCCAAGACAAATTCCTTGTATGTTTGGCATATTTTGGTAATAAATGTTTCCTGATTCCTGATTCCTGATTAATGTCACCCTGGTTGGAGCTGTGACACAAACCTGTCGTGTTTCATAGTATCATAGCACGTTCGGTTGCCACGCGTTTTACTCTGAAAGGTACCGGCGGAAGCCGCGTGTCTGCGTGTGACTTGCCCATGCCCGCAAGTTGCGCGTCCGGCAGGCTGACGGGTTGTCCGCCGCCCGGAGCCTGAAGACACTTCGCCTCCTGCGACACCACCGCCGTCCCGATCTCCGCCTCCCTCCCCGCCGCGGACGCTTGGGGGAACCGGGACCGGGGGCTCGGCGAAGACCGGCACCGTCTGTCGAGAACAACAGATGTTGCATCTCCGTAGGAGCGCATAGGTAGCGCAGGAGCAGGAGCCCCCCCCCTCAGAAGGTAAGGTGTTTGTTTCTCTCGCGGAAGCCTCGTCGTCTTCACGCGCGCCCCGCCGGCTCCCCGGGCGGCGGATCCGCGGGATTCCGCCAAACACGCACCGTTGCGGGAGGCGTCGACTTGCCTTTCGAAAGTTGGGAAGTCGCCGTGGTCTTTGCGCACGCTTCGTGGTCCACGCGGGATGAGAGGGGGGGACGCGCACGGTGTTGGTGCGTGCAGGTGGATTTCTGCTGCTCGCGAGTGATATTCTTAAATATAATAGTGTATCAATGAAGACCTGAACACGGGGTTGCGGCTATTCTGTTGGTTTTGTTTCATTAATGATTTAATTTTACATTTTTAAAACGTCGAAAAATAATGAAGACATTTCAAACTGCTTGACTAATGTTTTCTAAATGCAGAAAACCTAAAATAATTTCACCTGTAGACCATTGTAGCTCTATTGAGTTATATTCTTGTATCATGTTTTAATATTAATAAGTAAAAGTGGGGCCAAAAATACAAAATTCATTTTGATTGGCCTTTACATACAATATGATCCGCTATATTTACTAGAGTAAACTAACTCACCGATGATTTTCCAAGAGGTGCTAAATGTTAATGTTCGCTTAGTTATGGCGAGTGCCTCTATAAACTAGACGAGCCAGGTGTGACAGTTTTTAGTACGCAAGTATCAGAACAACAAAAAGTGTTTTGACAAATACTGATAAATATTTTCTGAGACTGCGAGTTCAGGCCGACTGCGCGGTGCCTGGAGGCCAAGAGGCCAAGAGGCCTGCCGGCTTCCTCCAAGAGCAAATCGTTAGGTTCCTTTCAATTTGAGTAAAACTGCCAATTTTCAAAAATCGACACAGTAAATAGGTAGCCTCGAAATCTGAGTAGTAAATTTGATGGGATTGCATATGAAATGAATATGTTGTCCGTTACTGGTAGCCCACCTACTACGGGAACAAAAGTTCCCCTGGCCTGTCTCTTTCTTTTGTGTAGCCAATCAGATGCAGAGTAGGTGACATCGATTTGCCTTTCGACTCGTTATTTTGTATTTAGCTCTAAATTAAGTCATTCATTTTTACATTTGAGGTACTTTTTTTACAAGAAAAATAATGAGTTCTAAACGCACGCAGTGAATGGGTTTACTCCCACATAGAGCCAATCACAGTGTGACATCATATGCGAAGGAAGGACACCCAGCTGATCTGGGAGACTACACATGTATGTTACCTTGTTTGAAGTTCCCAGGAGTTGGAAGCAACTTTAGCATAGTGGCCAAAAGGTGAAATGACAATTTCGAGGTTTGTTCTGTGATGCCTTTGGGCCTGAAAAGAATTTCCCCTATACATTACACTGAGAAAGAGACATGCAGTATTTATTTTAGATAAATCTTCCCAGTGTGAACATATGACTTATTAAATAAGTCATTGGGCCCTGTTGTAAAAGTTGTAAAATGGCCTAATAAACAAATCCTGAGTTGTTTCCTCCGCTCGTGTAAGTGAGCCGAGAATGATGCTGGGTGGGGGGCTTAAAGGAAAAGCTTTGGGTTGTGGGACATGCGCAGTGTAACTGGAGCCGGATGCTAGAAAAACATATAATATATTTCAGATTGCAAAGTAAGAACTCTTATATTCTGCAACTGTTTCATGCATTATGATTTCTTCCTGTGTTGTTCATCATATTCAATTCACTCCTTACTGTAGAATAGGTCGCCATAAGTGATGATGCCTAAAATCATGTACTAATGGTTCCAGAGTCTCGACTGACTAAGCTGTGTCATGGAATCACAGTCAACAAGTGCAGGAACGTTTGAACTTCATGTCACTACGTCCTGTACGCAGGTGGAAGCTTGAAGAGAGATTTGGGGAAATTCCTGTTGAAGATGGAGTCATTGGTCTTCTGGAGGGCTGTCTTCATCTTCCTTTCACTTCCCTCGATCCAGGTACTAAAAATGGATGGACGGATGGATGGATGAATGGATTGATAAACAGATGAATGGATGGATGGATTAATTGATGAACAGATGGAACCAAATGGATAGATGGATGGATGGATGGATGGACTGATGAATAGACAGGTTGATGTTTGGATGGATGGATTAATCAATCGACAAATGGATGGACCAATGGATGGATGGATTGATGAATGGACAGATAGACAAACGGATGGTTGGATGCATTGATGGATTGATGGACAGATTGAGGAATAGACAGGTTGATGGTTGGATGGATGGATTAATCAATCGACAGATGGATGGACAAATGGATGGATGGATGGATTGATGAATGGACAGATGGACGGATGAATGGACGAGTGGATGGATGCGCTGGATTCCTGATTCTCTATGTACCACCTGAATGACATTTAGGAAACACATTCCTGATCCCTTGCTGCACTTCGAACAGATACCTGTGTGTCTATTTTTGTGTAGTTATTGTAGATTTCAGCTTATTCATCGTCACAGAATTTGGTGAATCAAATGAACATGGAGCACACCACAGAATGCTTGTTAGGGCTCCCACTCTCCCACGGCCGGCTCACTGCGGCGGCTGTCAGCTCCGTTGGCTAATTTGATCTCACCAGTCCGAATCAGATTGTTAATACAGGTGCAGGGTAGTGAGGTGAGCTCACTGTAGTCTCTCTACATGTGTATTTGCAGTTGTAAGTGTCACCTCTTTATAAGAAGCACAAATGAGTGCGGATTTCTCTGGCAAATATAGCAGCTCCTTAATCCCTGACAACAGTAATGTAACATAACATAATGGACCCAGAGAAAACATCTTTATTTGGACGGCGTCTGTTTATAAAGGCAGGAATATTTCTTCCGTCTATTTTCAGGACCGGGACTTTTGTGGTGAGCTATGAGTGTAAGAATGAGGGTTTGGACAGTGTTTCTGGCTCATAAACTCCACACAGCAACTCTGGAATTTGAGCTTTTTAAAAAAGGTGATTCACAGAGTGAAATATATAATGGTGCAAAAGTTGTAGATTTGAATAACTAGTGACCAACTATTGGGATTCTCTTATTAATATATTTGCCACTCTTTGTCGCGTTAATACACAAAAACACATAAAATAAGTCAAATATTGTAGCAAAGTTTATTTGGATTGACGGTATTTCACTGATTTCTTTGCTTGAACTGTACATTAAAACCGGGGGGTCAGTGCGTGAAGAAAAGCTTCCAAATAAAGATGCTTATTATAATAGTAAATATCACAGTTTTAATGTTATTAACCAAAATATTTCTAGTAAGCCTGTATCTCATAACTAAAACATTTTCGCTAAATCTAAATGAATTTCATGGGCAGATCTATTGAGTTATTGTAAGCCGGTTGAAGCCTGTATCATAAAGTCAAATAAGTCATAATTCAGCTTGAACTGTGTTTATTACAAACTAAATTAGACATGTGTATAGCTCTCCTCAATGCTACAGGTGAGTGGGACCACTGTCACTCACAAAACAAACTGCCGCACAGACACTTACCTTGTGACTGGCGTGATATCATTTCAAAGAAGGCACATACACGTCCCACAAGACTGGTTTCACCTGGGAAATAATGTAGGAGACAGGACGCCAAGAATTTTGTAGCTTCATCAATACTTTTGCTTATGAAACGATGACTTAAAGTGGCAACAATAAACCAATGATCCATTAAATATATTTGATTTGATTCCCTTATTGCCTAACAAAAGCAATTGTGAAGTATTTTCTTTCCACTTAATACCAATGCTATTTACTAACGACGGCTAATATTCTAGATTGAACGTAAAGACGGGTCAGTGTCCATCAAAAGCATCACGGCCAACTATGTAATGAACCCGGAAGGGGATGAACCAGTTTAAAAAGAAACTCCCAGTCAGGGACATGCTTGAATCTGAAGCAGGGGTTATTCTATTGGTCAGATCTGCCTCTGGCACTCTATTGGTTGAGAATTTAGACAAGAAAATATAAGAGCAGTGGAGAGATACTTCAAAGCTTCTTCTGTTGCCACGACAATCATCGTCCAAATTAGTTTTTTTTAAAAATAATTCTATATGCATCATCATAAACTTCCCACATCTAATAAGCGATGTAATGCCTCATTATTCATGAGGAATAATAAGGCGCTCTCAGAGGGATAGCGGGGTGGTTGTGTGCAGCGGGTTCGTGCATGTGTGCTGTCCAGGGTGCTGAAACGCAGCACGCGAGATCAATAGATCGTATTCTTTATTCTACGCCCACGTGTTCTCACAGGCCGCAATATGTTTATTCATACACTTGATTACAGGTCACTTTTGAGCAGAGCTAATTTATTTGAGGTGATTATTTTCCAGCTGTTTTCATTTCAATGGCGTGTCTTCTCATTATCGTCTCCCCTCCCACCAGCGTTTTAACGCACAGGCTTACGGGGGCTCATGCCCCCATGCCCACGCTAATAGAGACACAACGGTAGCGGGGCTTTTTACTCCCACACAATCCGCTGTGTGAGGTGTGTGTGTGTGTGTGTGTGTGTGATAGGGAGTCATACAGTTGACCTGCAGTGAGCTGGCAGCTGAGGGAAGCCTTCACCGGCCCGTTCATTGACACAGCGCCCTCCTCACGTCATCCATGCCGACTCAGCTGTATCCTGCATGTCTGACCCCTCACAGCGAAATGGAGCGGTGGAAGTTAGGATAATGAAAAGCAGAGGGAAGGTTGATATTCAGGTGTTCCACCCTGCCTTTAAATAAGTCACACACACACACAGGCCTCTGACCTTATTGCACACTTGCGGATGAGCTTAGGTCTGTGATAAAGAGAACATAAGTTAGTTGTTGAGTGTTGTGTGCATACGTGTGTGTGTGTGTGTCTGGATTCCTCCGATCACAAATACCGATACAATTTAACATGAACATAGAATTGCTTCTTTATTCTTTTGGCAATGATTGGATTTGGTCGCAGCGCACTCCTGAACACTCGAAATGACTCAGCATGATTTATATGGTGGCCGGCGGAGATAAGTAAGACGGTCACCATGGCAACAATTAAGCTTTATTCCAGACACATGGGGCCATATCAACAACAATAGGGCACTAGCCAAGATGATGGGAGGGGTGAGTCGCATGACAAACAAGCACCAGCTCTCTCCTGCTCGCCCGCCTTTCAGCAGATCTTCACTTTTTAAATGTGTCCCTTTCTTCCCGCCCCGGTGGGTCACTTTGGGGGGTCATCACACGCAGATGCTGAGCCAGCACGGCGTCCTGTGATGGCATCGGACCAGGTACCCGGAGATCTTGGCATGAGAACAATAACGAGGTTCTGCCAAACTTTTGTCATCACATTGCACTTCCCACAGAAAGGGCAGGAATCTGGAATTCCCACTTCCCAACCCAACATGTAGTTGTACAAGTCAGAGCACCACCACCATTTTCATCGTGACAGAATGTTATAAAACGATATTGTGACCAGCCAGGTCATGCATTGGACCTTCCAATGAGAGGCACCGCTGACTGATTTATCCTGGGAGGGATCCCGATTAATTTCGGAAAACATTATGGGACGAGTGAAGAGCAGAACAACGATGATATAATAAGGAGCGAGCAGCATAAACATGGCTGAAACAGAGTTGTTTATATTTGGGATCAAGAGCAAAAAGTTTGCAGAAGGCCGAGGGTGGAGTGTCGTCTTTCAGTCGGCACGTTCTGAAATGAAAAATGAGAGAAAAGAGACCGGAAAATTACAGCAAACCGCAGTAAATAAATGAGAAATAGCCGCTAAAGGAGCTGTCCAGTCAGTCAGATAATTACCATTGAGTCCAATTGAAATGACTGCTACTTTGAGGGAAGACGGCGTGAGCCCACCGGGGGCGGAAGGCATTTGGTGCACACAGTAGTCTCTTTTTTTCTCCAACCCCCCCCCAAAGAAAAAACAAGCTGCTCCTCCAACTGACTGAGGCCGAGGCTCCTAAAGAGAAGCAGCTTCTGTTCCTCACTGTGGTGACACCATGTCTGGTGTATCCAATCGTTGAGTAATCGGGGAATAAAAGTGTAGTTATTGTTGAGAAACATGAGGCCGACCATCAGGGATTTAAAATGGATTTGAAATAAACGTGTGCTAAGGCGAGGCAGCGGCCTGTGATGAGGCACACCAGAGGTTTTGTTTTGGTCTTACGTTGGTATCGTGTTAGTTTGTAGGAGTATCATGTATGATAATATGTAACAGCGTATCGTTAACTGAACAATGCAGTGTGTGGGTGAGATGGCATGATGTCTGCATGAGGAGTGCTGTCGGAGTAGAGCTGCAGGATTGAGGCCAACATCATGACCACAGTTGTTTTTATCAATAATGAGATCACGATTATGACTCCTCCCATCTTGCTCTCCACCTGGTGGTTACTGACTGTTGGTTGAGGAAGGCATTTTAAACATCAATATTGCTGACTGCTAAAATTGTAATCCCAATTAAAACGTGATTAATTGTGCAGCCCTATGTCCGGGTGATAATAATTGGCTCAGATATTCCCTTATGTTTCTGCTAATCCTGAACGAACACCACTTCATGGTGCCGGCGTGGTGTTCGGGCGTAGTCAACAGGTCGCCGGGCTCCGGGAGGTGCTTTTGGTGCTGCTCAGGTGGGCTGGGGGTGAACAGTGTTGCACGGATGGTGTGCTGTATGTTGAAAAGTGAAGGAATGTGTTGTGTACATTGGAACAAAGTGGTGTGACTGAGTGTGGATGAGGTGATGGAGGGGGTGGGGGTGGGGGTGGCGGTGCTGTACTGTGCACGCCCGGCCGGTCACCTGGATTATCCCAAGCTGATGTAGGATCAGAATCGCGCCTGATTGCCTTTTATTGTCCGGGTGTTTTATCAGACGTGCAGGCTGGAGTTGGGTTTTCACCGACCTCTTTCATTTTAAAACTAAGAACACGGTGGTGGCGGGAAATGTCTCCGGAGAGGAGAAAGATCGTTTGTCAGCATTATCGCACAAACCGGGAGGGGAGCGGAGCCACGAGGGACAGCAGAGGGGTGGAGGAGAGAGGGAAACACCGAGGCAGAAGACGGGTGAAGTGACAACGTGAGAGCCTATTGGTGGGTTTCCTGTCGGCCGGGCCTTCCTGGTGCCAGCCCCTTCCTGTCATCCCCCAGCTGTTCAAACACAATCCGTCGACAAAACCGGCCGGTCCTTTTCCCGTCTCAACCCACCCAGCCAGAAGCCCTCACCAGCACCACCTTCCTCCTCCTCCTCCTCCTCCTCCTCCCGCCCAGGCGGGATCCCCGAGCCTTTCCTCTCAGCCTCCTCTTAAAACAGCATTGTCCGTGATGCCAACAATCGGTGAGGTATGGCTTCGCGGAATGCAGCGCGCTGCTGCCATTGTGTGTAGGGATGATGACGGAGGTGGTGGAGCAGCAGAGAGCAGCCAGGGACCAGAAGGAAAAGGGCACGGAGAGAAAGAGCAACCAGAACAAGAAAAGCCTCTTTTCTGGTGACCTTTTTTTTAAGGTTACCTAACAATGTGTTCTACAATTTCATTGAAAGGCTGTTTTGGGGACCAATCCACCGGTGCTCTTTGACAGAACTGCTTCTAGAATGTACAATCAACGCTATTTCTGTAACGTTTGATGTCACCCCCCCCCCCCCCTCCTCCTCTCAGGATTAGTTCATAGGTAATAAGGGCGTCATAAGACGCAGACTAAGAATAGCATGCGTTAATAAGACTATATGTGTGTTATTGCGTTACATTAGGATTTGGGGAGATCTATAGGCAGTTGTTTAAGACCACTTAAGACAAATTATTAAGAGTTGTATGAAAAACACAAGTTTGTTCGGATTGCTATGAGACAGTAATTTAAGACAAAAACATGTATCATTTACATTTATTCAGTGTAACTAATTTACATATTATGACATTGTTACAATATTGGCTGTGATTTTTATATGTACAAAAATGACACACATATATTTTCTGTTTGAATTTATTTGACAACATACGATACGGCTCGATACGATATGTTATTCTCGTTGTTAAGTGTCTTTAACCTTAACACTAAAATAGTTGACGATGCCATTATTAGCACTGCTAATGTTGCATCACCGCGCGGTAATTAGCATCGTACATGGCCTCAGCTTTTCCTTACGGAGCCCTTAATACAAAGCGCTGCAGATTGCTCATTACCCTGCCAACCTTTAGCCACTGCCCCCCCCCCCCCCCCCCCCCCCCCCCCGACCCCCCCACCGCCCCCCTAGAGGCCACAAGGACAAAAGCACCTCCTTCACGTAGCTAGAAAGTCACGGCCACGCAACGCGCCGATGAGTCAACGCTGTCGTGCCGCTTAGCCACCTGTGCATGTTGAAGCCTTTCCATCTACTCGGCTTCCCGGGTGAACGGCGCCGCGTGAGACGGTCGCGGTGGTCGTGCACGTTAACAACACCCAGCGCAGGAAAGGCTAATGGGAACAAACTGGTGTGTGATCCCACTCTTATCGCGGGTGTACATCAGGGACAGGATTAGGGCCCCTAGCACAACTTAGAGAGGGGCTCACCCGCCTAGAATGTGCATTGTTGTATTGTTGGGGATCTTTCATTCCCCTTTTAGTGTAAAGAAAAAACCGCCTGTGCCTGCGCACTGGTAGATGCTTCTGTGAACTTTGACAAATTGTGTCCATTAGATGGTGACGGGCATTAGCAACACAGCCAGGAAAAGGCTTTCAGTGTCAATCATCTGGCCCTTAGTCCTCCACACATTCAGGGGCTGTTCTAAGGAAACACAAACCCAGACGAGAACCAATTCAGGGAAAATAGCATTTTGACCACGTGAAGCTACAACCGTAACAAAGATTAAATGAAGTCATGTGTCATGTTGGCATCATGTGCCTCTCGTTTATTGTGAACGATTTGGTGTTTTGTATTGAGCCTGAAATGAACCAATGAGTGGTTCTTCTTTCCTTTTGGAGAGAAGACTGAGTGGCCTGTTTAGATCTCAGGCACACACACACACACACACACACAGCTCAGGCCCAACGTCAGCTCTGGTATTTCAGCTAAAGGTGAGGAGTGAAAAGATCACTGCAGGTCTCTGCAACACGCAAACTGCAGTGAGCCGTCACCAGGGACCCCGACCTCCCCGCGTCCTCTCATTCTTCTACTTGTTCCTTTCCGCTCTCTCTGGCCTTCTTACCTCGCCGCCGCTAACTCATTTACCCAGTTCCAAGTTTGAAGGTCAATAGCTTTAATAGTCTGTGACTTTTTTTGGGGGGGAAATGGAAGTGACAGCTGAAAGTCCACTGTGGAGGTGTTAAGCCCCGCCCTGAAGCACACCCTGCTTCATGGGCCTGTGGCTCCAAATGGAGCATCACACTGTGAGGAAGAACACTTGGGAACATTGACTCATGTTTACCATGTTTCCTGAGGGAATAAATCAAGAGAGGTGTAGCTTTTTTCTTAAAGACTTGTATACAACTAGACGAGTGGCCCCTTGGTGAACATTAGAGGGATTACGTATTCAAACACACTGTAGCATTGGTTTCATTCTTCAATGTCTGGTGTGACTGAGACACTTTTCTTTATTTGATCCCTTCATCCACACTGATGCAAAATACATGAAATGTTTCTCAGTGCATGTTACTCCAGTGAGGAAGTCTATCTGTGCCATAAGCATTTAAAGAGAAGTACTTCAGTAAAAGTATTGATACTATTCTACATTTTGGGGGAATGCTTGCCGTGACATACCGTCTCCGGCCTTAAAAGGGCTCTGAGTTCACTTAGTGCACTCGGCCTTGTTGGGACCCGCAGTGTCAGCACGACGTGGCTGCAGCTTAAAGCGGATCGCCGTGAAGAAGTGATTGATCCTGCACCCGCGTTCTATTTCTGCTGCTCCCCGGGGTTCTCGTATCTCCGAGTATCTCTTAATTATCTGAAGAGGTAAGCTGTGTTACGTTACATCTAAAGTGCGCTAGATGTGGTGGACACGGCGGAACACGCAGCGACACTACACATCTTTAAGGCAAAGCTTTACAAACACATTCAGCGTGCACAGAATGGATCAGAACCGAACGGGGGCATCTACTCCTCCGGAGTTTAGGTTGCACAGTAAGCTCCTCACGCGTGAACAAAAGCCCCCCTCACGGGTAAAGGCAGCGCTCATTAAGCGTGACCTTTCCCATTCTTTGCTGCTTTTTACGCGGATACAGACACGCGAGCCCAGTGAATCGATGGGCCCCCGTGCCTTTAGAGAATGCATCTACCTTCTCGTTGGAAATCCCTCCTGCTGCACATTTCTGTTACAGGAAAAAGGTTGTAGGACTCGGCACAGGTTCAAACTTTAGCTTGATGGTTAAAACACTGAAAATATCACGGAGAATAAATCCCACAGCTACTATGGTGCAAAGGTCTAAAGCGACTGGCGCCTTTACGCTTACAGCAAACACAGATAAGGATACAACAACTACTCCGTAGTATTTACAAGGACATTTAACAGTGGAACTATTTGAAACACTCTTTAGGACACAACACAGCGGAGGGACATTTGATTCGTTTCAGTGCAGGAGAGGAAGGAAGCTTATTAATAAACCTCCCCTGTTTAAACTGAATTTGACATAATCACTCTTCAAGTGATGCGGAAATGATGTTTTATTTTTATATATTCATCTCCTGTTGGGCTTTTTGTTACAGTAAGTTTCCTGCTTGAGATTAAATGTCCTGATGCTGCTTCATCTCATGTTCCAATGAGGCTCCTTTTAATTCTACCAAAGACTGAGGCCTTCAGCGCTTTCCAAAGGCTCCTCTGTGCTCCTAAAATACCCACAATCCTTTGCACGGATGCATTTCTCGTCCCCCGAACTTTAATTTCATTACTCTCATCCTGAAGAATGAGAGTATTTTACCGAAGGAATCGTGCTTGTTATTCCACAGAGTCTCTGGGCTTGAGGAAAGCATTTGTGTCACTGTTGGTTTTATAAGACGTTTTGTTTCCCAGTAGCCCGCCAGCTGCACTTTGTACCTTTTTTAAAGTATTTCTTGGTCAAAGTAGCTTTATTTAATCCGCGCTCGGGATTTGGGTCTTTGCTGCTTGTGCTGCTTCAGCCACAAGAAGAATCATACATTTCCATTCCGTCTTTGTTCCCGGCAAGAGGAAAGCGTCTCGGACCACGCGAGTGGTCGAGTGTCGGCTTTTGCATCAGATAAATTGATTGACAAATTGTATCAAAGTTTTCCGATTTCCAAAAAGAATAACCGTTGCTCCTCTTTGTGCGCCCTGGACCCCAGTAGCCACGTCAGCGCGTAGTGTGAACTCCAGTGGTGGACGGCCGAGGGTCAGAATAGATCCTGTATATTTAGCCGTGATGAGATCAAAGCCTTTCATCCCACTCTTTCAGCCTCTATAATGAGGGGGGGGGATTACGTTACGGTAGTCGGCATGTTCTGCTGAATTAAATGAAGGACAAACTGATCTGTGTTACGTGTTGACGGGAAGAGAAAATTCACCGGGTTTATTTAGAGAGCGATGCAGTTCAATGTTGTTCATGCTGCTGTTAGCGAGGGACTCCAAAAACACAGGGTGGGACATTTCCCATAATGCAACAGAGCGTTTTGTAGACGTTTTATGAACCTGCACTCCTAAGCTCAGGCTGATGACCCGGGTGACATCATGTGGGTCAGTAAGCGGGATGCAGGTATCAGGCTGCGACTCCCCACGCACACGCCGCTGTCGTGTGTGACAGCGAACAAAATGAAACGGCTGTTAACGCACACTTATCGTAAT